>NW_027315801.1:21893963-22183963 GCF_026437365.1 Eucyclogobius newberryi
AAAAACCTTACTTACTACAAACTCACATCCTGAAAAAGCTGCTAAGTTCTCTGGGTTTCCTTTGCCCTTACACAGAAATATACTCCTCTCTGTTGGGCACACATTTTCAAGGTCATTATTATTGAAATGAACTGAGTGAAGAGCACTTTTTGCCTCTGATACTTTAACCCTAAAAGCGTGATAAGTTTCTATGTGCACTATGTATTTTTTCTGGTGAAGATGTTATTGCGTTGCCTGGAAAGTTCCACAGTGTCATTAAACGTCCCCATCTACTCAATTACAGGTGTTGTCTTGAAAAACTTGCATTCTTCTTGTACTCAACGGCGGTGCAGTGGTTTAAGGCATTGCACAAGTGCGGTTGCTGCCACCGTGGCGTTGTGGGTTTGATTCCTGTCCTCGACCACAAGTTGAATGTCTCTCTCTCTCTCCCCATTTCACGCTACAGCTGAAATGTTAAAATAAAGTCTTGAAAAGAAAAACTGACCCCTGACTTTGCTGCCGTCACTTGTCTGGAGATAAGTTTAGTGCCGTTCTGTGGAGCATCCGAGGCATAGCAATAACATCTCCATGGAGACAAAAACGCGATGGACTCTCGGCCAGAAGAATTACATATAACACTTCAGCTTGTCGCCTGTACTCGACCCAACCTTCAATATCGCTGTATTTAAACCAGTGGACAGACCTAAACCAGGATCCGGGTCAGAAGTCCCAAGCTCCAGCTCTGAGTCTATGAGTCCACAGGTCTGAAAGCGAGATGTTCATTCTGTCATTGTAAAATAAGAAGAAAAAACAGTAAATTATTGTAAACTGTCTGGCATGCGGTGTACTGTAGAAGTGCCTTTTCTGTGACGACCACACTGCAGCCTCTAACCGCTTATTACTCTACTTAGAATCTTTAGGGTGATACAGTACAAACAGATGAGAGAGTGAGAGTCTGGGGGCTGAGCTGGTGAATTATGGATGCAGATAATCGCTGGTCATCTGTCCTGTTCCGAAACACAGATGGGTTATAAAATATTCAGTTTTACACAGAGCTGTCTTTGACCCACGACCTCAACGCTACAAGCTTTGAAAGACACGAACAAGGTATTCGTGATTCTACCCGTGATTCTTGTTATTGTACTTTTCGAAATTAAAACGAGTATTAAAAAGAGTATACTTTGTCCAAAATACATGAAATGATAGTTTCTGGTGATGTGATGGTGATGTGCATGGACTCAGTGTAAGTAATCCACATGCAAAGCTACTGCACTTACGAAGAAGAAAAGGGCACACGCTTTGGCTTTGATTACAGCACACATTTGCTCTGGAAGAGTTTCAGTAAGATTTTGCAATATTAAAATAAATATTTCCATCCAGTCTTGTACTGATGATGGGAGGGAGAGGCTCATTTTGAAGAGGAAACATAGGTGAACACAGTTACCAAGGATTCCAGCTGTATATTTTTAGAATATTTGTTTTTTGCACATTTAATCATCATTTTTACAATTAAAATGTACTGTACACTTTTTTGGAAACAGGGAGTACTTAAATGTGTTCGTATATACTTTTCTGGGGGGGACAAAACTTGATCAATCAACTCATGATTGGACAACCATAGCCTGAATAAAGGCAAGAAAATAATAATTTGAATGCTTTTTTTGTGCACATTATTATCCTGCATTGCTCATTAGACTTACACAGTGGCGTGGAATGAATTCAAAAATCATTTTGGGAAAAAATGAAGCTTCCCAGCATGTCTCTGTAGCTAATAAAATATATTTTCTCCATTGGTTTGAATGGGAAAAGAACCCGAAACCGTCTCTGAACAGGGCCAGTAGGCCCTAACTCTAAACAAAAAAAGCAGTAATTATCTATAACTATGTATTTTTCCTAAGTAGAACATTTCCCTAAGACTGGAATTGTAAGAGCGATCCATTTTGTATGTCTCAAAATTGCTAAAAAAAAATAAGAAAATAAAAGTCCATGTAACTGATTCTCTTTGCAAGTGCTTCACCTTTTCTATTAGGAAGATTTATGCATTACCTTGTCTTAAGAATTACTTAATTTCAACTCAAATCAGAGCATTGCTGGTGTGACCCAGAATATCAAGCTCAATGGAAAAATATTAAGTGTAATGAACTGCCAAAGGCCATTTACTGCATAATTAAGATACAGGCCTTACTGGTAGATGACCAATGGTTGGAGGAAATAGAGAATCCTTGGGTAAAGTCTGTGTTCACAACCTGGAAAGAACTAATCAAAATATACAAACGCAAAAAATGAAAAGCAAAAACACTCAAAATGTTGGATGCCAAAGACGCACGTCCACAAACTTTGAATGTAAACTGGGGTCGCCAGAATGGAAGAATTTCCGTTTATTTTCTTTCTCAACGTCCAGACTAATTGTATATTTTTCATATGTAAACATCATCTTATGTTGTCTCGTGTTTGTTGTTGTTTGCTGATCAGTGAATTTGATTTGGGAGCATTTGTTCCATTCTTTTAGACATAATTGAGGTGTTTATACGATACTCCACATTCAGAATTGAGATTGGTCTGTGTGCTTTTGACTTTTGACATAGTTCACATAGAGTGGAATGGTGGTGTCAAAAACAGTCTGCATTGCCTTGTTAGTTTCTATCATTAGTGTGGTTATATTTCTGCATTGTCATCCCTGTACTTAGTTGTAATTATTCTCCTTTAACTTGTGGATTTCAGAAAGTCAGTGAACATAATTCACAAACCAGGAGTTTGCGTTGGCGTAAAGGTGCAACGCACAACAATGAATGATAATAGTAGCAACATTAATCAAAAAGGGCATGCATACAATAATAAACAGTAAATATAGCCGCAAGCGGCAATGATCGGCCCTCGCCACGCCGCCGCCACGCCGCAAGAGGAGGGGGCGCTAACGCGCCCCAATTGTCCTTTTATTACGCCTACTGCTGAATCATCACATCTTCTCCCCTTTGTTTTACCATCAAAAAGCTATTTTATTTTGAATTCTTGGCAAAATGTGCGGCTTTGCCGCACAGACACCGTGACTCTTTGAATAAAAATGTGGATAACTTTTGACGGTCCACCCCTGAAGATGAGTCTCACCAAATTTCAGGTTAATATGTCTAACGCCCTAAGAGGAGTTTGTGAAAGTCTAAAGTGTAAACATGTTCTGGCGATTTCCCCATTGGAATAACATGGAAGGTTTCGGTCATCGTTACGGCAAAGCCATAACAATTATGACATGGGTCTCATTGACTTTTTTGATGGGGATGCCAAAATTGAGTTGTGTATCAAATTTCATATAATTTCGCAAAACTAAATATTTAACCTCCATATAAAATCTGTAGGGGGCGCTGTGGCTCCAAATTAATTTATTTCACTTCAAGTAGGTTTAGGGCAAAGAGTTTAACAACTGATTCTAATTTGACGCAATTCGGACTTTATCTGCGCAAACGGCAGAAATGTTAAATTTGGGAGATTTCTGAAATTCTTGCTACAGTTTGCGGCTTTGCCGCACAGAGACCGTGACAGGTATCAATGTAATTTGGATAACTTTTGATGTCCCACTCCTCAGTAGCATTTTCACCAAATTTCAGCTTTTTAGGGCCACCGCCCTGGGAGGAGTTCGTAAAAGTACAACGTTTGGAAAAACTCCGAAGTCATGTTTAGCCATTTTTGAAGCAATATGGCCGACATTTGGTTGGGCGGACGGCGTTGCCGTAATAATATTTTTTACTTCTCTTGTCACCATCTACCTCTGCGCCAAATTTCATGATTCTACGATCAGATTTTTTTTGGGTCATTTCCCATCTCTCAATGCATTTTTGGTACATTTGGGGGCGCTGACGCGCCAATTTTTTTTATTTTAGCAAAGGGAAATAGCCAGAATGTAGAGAGGCACGATTTTTAGAGGTGTGCAAATTTTTGTGACTTTTCGTCAATGTTCACTGGGTGAAAAATAGGGGGGTTGGTCCCGAGAAGAAAGAAAGAAAGAAAGAAAGAAAGAAGAAATTAAAGCCGCAAGCGGCATCCAACGGCCCTCGCGGGCCGCCGGCCTTCCGACTCTGCTCTCTGCATTTTACAGAGATGGCGCTAACGCAATTGTCTAAGAACTAAGACAGCGACACATTGGACATGTACAATGCTGTGCTTAACCAGTGCAAATGAACACAAATGTCGGTCAAATGTGCAGCTCCAGCGCACAGAGACCGTGACACTTGGAATAAAAATATGGATAACTTTTGATGCTCCGCTTGTGTAGATTATTTTTCCCAAATATGAGCTTGATCGAGCTATTGCCCACAGAGGAGTTCATTAAAGTGTGAAGCATAAATGTGAACATTTCAAGGATTTGGCGTTTTTCCCATTTGTGACAGTATATTTGCAGCTCCACGGCACAGAGACCGTAGCACTTAAAATCAAAATATGGATAACTTTTGATGCCCCATTTGTGTAGATGATTTCCCCAAATATGAGCTTGATCGGGCAATCGGCCTAGGAGGAGTTGGTGAAAGTGTGAAGCGTGAAAATGTGGTCATTTTGGAGATTTCGCTGTTTTCCCATTTCTGACATATATTTGCGGGTCCGCCACACAGAGACCGTAGCACTTAGAATCAAAATATGGATAAGTTTTGATGCCCCGCTTGTGTAGATGATTTTCCCCAAATATGAGCTTGATCGGACAATCGCCCTAGGAGGAGTTTGTTAAAGTGTGAAGTGTAAAAATGTGGTGATTTGAGCGATTCTACGATTTTCCCATAAGGATAACATGGGATGTTTCTGTCAACGCTACGGTTACGCCGTACAAAATATGACTTTGGCTCTCATACTTGTATGATCAGGATGGCAAATTAGAATTTAGTGCAAAATGTCATGTCATTTGGAAAAACTCTATTGTTTATAGGCCACTCTGAAGGCCAAATAGTCAGAATTCTGGGAAACGTTTGCGGCTCCGTCGCACAGAGACCGTAAAAGTTATCCTTAAAATTTGGATAACTTTAGATGCACCACTTGTCTAGAGGACGTACACCGATTTTGAGGTTGGTGGGCAAAACGCACTAGGAGGAGTTCGTTGAAGTGTAAAACATAAAAATGTGGTAATTTGAGAGATTTTGCGGTTTTCCCATAGGGATAACATGGGAGGTTTCTGTCATCGCTACGACTACGCCGTAAAAATTTAGGCATTTTTGTGATTGGCTTTTGTGATCGGGACGGCAAAATAGAATTTTGGGTAAAGTTTAGACAATTTTGGTAAAACTAATTTTTGACCTTCAATGTTAATTTAAAGGTCACTCTGTAGGGGGCGCTATCGCGGCCATTTCAATTTTGTCAGCCTAAACTGGTCCAAACTAGAAAGTTTAACAACTGATTCAAATTTGGTCCTAATCGGACTGGTTTTGATCAAATGGGAGCAATTTTTAGATCTGCAATATTCCAAAATAAGTTGTCCAACTTTGCGGCTGCGCCGCACACAGACCGTTAAAGGTATCTCAAAAAATTGAATAACTTTAGATGCCCCACTTGTCCAGAGGACGTACGCCGATTTTGAAGTCGGTGGGCAAAACGCCCTAGGAGGAGTTCGTCAAAGTTTGACGTGAACAAAATGACTAACACAGCGTATTTTCATTTTCAAAGGAAGATGGCGGCCATAGGGTAAGTCTGGGGGCGTGGCCACAATGATTTTTTTTGTTCGTCCTCACGAGAGGAATGCGTGTCCCGAATTTCGTAGCTTTACGCCAAAGTTGACCTCGGGGCGTCTCCCATAGGCGCAATGTATTTTGACTTTTGTCGGTGGCGCTGTCGCGCCATTTTTTAACGAAAAAAAAAATGGCCCAGAAAAAATACAATTTTTCGCCGATTCTGAATTTTGGGCAAAGTTTGGTGAGTTTTTGAGCATGTTCAGGGGGTCAAATTAGAGATCAAAAAGCAGAAGAACAAGAAAAATAAAAATAATAATATTTTTAGCAAAAACAATATAGCCGTTTCCACTATAACAACAAATGATACATCGTTTGAAAGCTCTAAGCCTTCCCGATGCCGCCATGGGGTGGAATCATCATTACGAGCGCTTACGCGCTTGTCACTCCCTATTCCGTCGGGATGCCCCGCCCACTCCCCATAGACTTCCATTAATTTGAGCAGATACAAGCATGGCCCATGCCTGCGGCATGGATTCTCGCGTACGGGACGATGCCAGGAGGGTTTTTGGAGGAATGCAGCGCTTCGCGCTGCTGTTGTCAACAATTAGTGAATGGGCTACGCCCATTCACTAATTGTTGACTATTTCTGTCATAGCAGGAGTAAGTATGCATGATCCATGCCTTCGGCATGGGCTAGTTCACTGTACTTGCCAGGGGCGACGGGGTACCAAACATGCGGGCTGCGCCCGCATGTTTGGTCAGACAGTTGCAACGCTGCCGAAGGCAGCGTTGCGGGAGCAATAGGCCCTCCGCCCTGCTGGGGCTCGGGCCTAAGAATAATATTCCGATGCGAAAACAATGTTTCCCATTTTCCAAATATCATAAACTATACATTTTCGGAAAGCGCTCGCGCTTTCCTACCTCATGGTGTGGGTCCCTGGTCACTGACGGGTACTTTCGTTAATTTTGAGTGGGCTCCGCCCACTTTGTGTTTTTGGCCCTCTATACAGTAATAATGTTCAATTTTTGCATTACATGCTTATATGCACGGAACATGCAAGCTATGGGGAACGTATTCGTGAGCTACTTAGCGCAAATGAGTGCTTTATATGGGGATGACGACCGCTTAAAGTACTCCCAATTTAAAGTGCTCGTTTAGTGCGCACTTTTGCACGGGCTTCGCCCGTTTACAACGGTAATGTTCCATTTTCCTACTACTAATTAGTATGCACGGGGCGTGCATGAGTGAAGGAGTGCGTTAGTGAGTGTTTGGAAGTGGGCGAGCGCTTCGCGCTCGATTTCGTGCGCACTACGTGCGCACTTTCGCAGCCGTGCTTCGCACGGCCTTACGAGATTAATAGGCCTCTCGCCAGCTTGTGGCGCTCGGGCCTAATGAATAAATACATTTACCTTCGCTGGCCTGGGAATATACCTCAAGATCCCCCCTGAGGAGTTAGAGGAAGTGTCTGGGGAGAGGAAAGTCTTGGAGTCCCTGTTTCGACTGCTGCCCCCGTGACCCGCCCCAGGTAAGAAGAAGATGGATGGATAGAATAAAATAGATAAAATAGACTTGGTCAAAATGAAGTCAAAGTCAAGAAAAGTTCAGAGTTGGGTAACTTTAGTTCAAGTTTGGATTCAAGTTTGTCTGCCACGTTGCATGCTGGGAGCTGTAGTGCCCGTGTTAAATCCCATTAAAGCGAGGATAACCGTAATAACAGTGAGAGAGGCCGCTCGGAGTGACGCGGTGAACCAAACCAATCGGCGCGCAGCTCTGGGGCTCTCTCCGCGGCGCACTCCGGCTCCGGCGCGCCTCACAGCCACTCTCCTCCGGCTCTACGCGTTCCCTCAGCCCCGTCGTGTCCGCTCCGGAACCGCGGGCTCCAGCGGCTCCACACCAACTCCCGGGAGCAACGCGCCACCTACGCCCGGGACAGTGCGCCCTCCCCGGGGTCCGAGGGAGCGAGAGAGAGGGCGGCACTGGAGTTTTTTTTTTTGTTCAGTGTAGGATGAAGATAAGAAGCCAAAATGGGAGGATTAAAGAAGGACAGAAGAACGGAGGTAGGTGCAAAATGTGTTCTAGTTTTATCCGAGAATAGAACAGCCAGGAGACGAGGGAGGGAGCGAGGAGACGAGGGAGGAAGCGAGGATGCGCGCAGGCAAAGCGCGGGACGAGAAGGGTGGAGCGCTTCAGAGCAGGGCCAAGGCAATCAAAAGTAAGAGGGACAAAGTGGTAATAAACACAAATATTACAGCCACATGTAGACGTGTATTAAAAGTTAAGAGACCAACTTTTCTGGGGGAAATGAAGGAAACAGAGGCAAAGATGAGGAGAGGAATTGTGATGGTGTGTGGTGAACTCCTGGAATATTTTAGTGGATTTGCAGGGGGAATTCAGAAGTGAAAGAGGAATATAACAAAAGAAACAGGTTAGTGTAAATATGAATATGGGGTGTAAAGGAATTCTCCAAACTGAATTATAATTGTTTTGGGATGTAACTTAGCCAAGTTCAGCCAGATCCAAAAGTCAAATCTATTGGATAGAAATAGTCAAAGGGAAAAAATAAAAAAAATCGACAGGTCCAGTTTGGCTTAAATGTTTTGAATAATAAGCATAGCGCACTGCCCAGTTGAACATTTGGAATAATAATCTCCCATTTTACATTAGTTTGATGGATTATTTAATGCTTCCAATTAAAACAAATTTTACTTCAATAATAATGTTTGTAGGAGATTATATAAGAGAAAAGGAGACAGAGTGAGCAGACGAGGAAAGGAAGGATTAAATATTTAGAGAAGGAAGGAAATATGTTTTATGTTTATTCATTCTTGGGAGATTAAGATTATAAAGACATTAGCCAATTAACAAAAACAAGGAGGAACACTGGACACTTGAAATATGTATAAAAATACATTGATCACTAATTTAGATGTGCATTTCAAATAGTCTTATATCTTTCATTATTTTTATATCACCTTGAATATAAGCTACATTTAGACTTAAAAAACTGTATTTTAAATGGAGAATATTAGAATAATCCTCTTGATAAACTGTCTATTGTGGACGTCTTTAAGAATTTATCGTTGCAGTTTGTGACGTAACTTAGATCTCAGATCTGAAGATAAATTAAACATGCCCTCAGCAACAAAAGGAGAGGGGTAACACTCATGCAGTTGTTTTGGAAAAACAAAATAAATTATACAAACACAAAACCTCAAACTTTTGTGGAATCTGATTCCAATTCCATCCCAAAAATAAAAAAAAAACTCAATACATTTGGCTAAACATCTGTCTATTTTGGTTCATTCAAAACAGCAATTTTTGTTGCCCCATTTATCAAATGGCCACTGCTGCAGTTAGTATAATGCCCTTTGCAAAGAAAAAAACCCTGTCTTTTTACAGAAACACCTGTAGTTTAGATCTCCATAAACGTGCTCGGAAATTCATGGGATTCTTGTAGTTTATTTCTACTTTTCAAACATATATTGCAAATCTAATATGAACTTTGTGGAGCTAAAAGGTGAATGAAAATATCTTGCCCAAGGACACAAAAACAATATTAAATAATTTTTCTTCTTTTCAAAAATGCGTGCTTCTAAATACCTACAGTAGCTGTGTTTGTGTTTGAGTTTATAAAGAATTCAAGAGCACAGTCATTGTCCTCTGTACCATTGTCCTATAACCGTTACATATATTTTCAACCAATATCAGGATGAAATAGATACATATAATTCATAAAGAAAATTGTATATTAATATAGTACTAAAAAAGCCATGCAAACAAAAAGAAATGGAAGGGATATAGATATTCAGGGAGTAATACCCCATAAGAAATTACACATCATATTTGGCAGCATGAATCCTTCTCCCCCAAGTTCATTCTGTTGTTGTGTCTGTGGGCCAGACACTTCACCCACCTTGCCTGTGGGTGGCGTCTATCACTGTATACAGTGTAAATTTAAGCAAACAGGTTGATCTTTCCCCGTTAGAACAACAACACGGTTTAACATAAAGATACGGATAAAGGTTTGGCGAGTTGTAATTACGGTTACAGTTAAAGGGTGTGACAGGTTCACGACTTTCTAATTCTGACTTTATTTGGTGTATTTATACATTTTGTACATATATAATAGTTTTACAACCTTTTTGACTCTCTAAACATTTACTCAACAAAATTAAGTCGCTCTCAACTTGTTTTATTCTTCAAATTGAAAAAAATGTGACATTAGATGCGTTATATCTCAGTGTTTTCTGGGTAATTTCCTAGTGTGATGTCATCAGTTACAGACAGGAAGTGAAATCATAAACCTAAAAATGTGCTATTTTGTGGTAACATTTTTATAATTTTGTAAAATTCAAAATATATTGATCTTAACTGCATGAGTGGTCCAACCTGATGCACGTTAAAATCAGTCTGCAGGAAACGAATATCCCCAAAACGCGTGATTGTATGTTTGATTGGTTGATGAGGCTGTCACTGGTACAAAATTACAGCCACTTTGAGACATAAAAAAAAACCAAACTTATCCAGGACCAGGAAAGAAAGCTCCTCCAGTGAGACTCTGCAGTAGTGTTGTGTGTGAGCGGATATGGTGTCTCTTTCAGCTCGTATATTGATGAATGTATTATGTATCTACAGTCAGTTCCTGTGTCTGTATAGTGCGTATAGAACGCTGAATGTGTGATAAGTGTAAAGATAGTGCTTTAATGTAGGCTTATGCTTCACCACTCACCTCTTCTTCTTCTTCTTCTTCTTCTTCTTCTTCTTCTTCTTCTTCTTCTTCTTCTTCTTCTTCTTCTTCTTCTTCTTCTTCTTCTTCTTCTTCTTCTTCTTCTTCTTCTTCTTTTTCTTCTTCTACTGCTGCTGTTTCTCTGCTCTGGCTCATTGTCACCAATAATCATTCAATCGATAATCGTGATTATTCAGGTCGCAATATAATTGTGAGAACCAAAAAATAATAATCGTTTAGAGGTGTTTTGGAAGCATTAAGCCTTTTTAGTTCAACCTTTTACCCAAAAATAGACCTAAATGTAAGTAACTTCTAATCTGGCTGCTCATGTCTGTGATTGGACTAATAATGATAATAATCGTGATTATGCAGGTTACAATATATTTCTGAGAATTAGTAAACTGATGGAGAAATACGTATTTTAGAGGCAAACGTAAATGACTAATTTCAAGTCAGTCAATACTCCAAAAATCACATTAACTTTCACAATCATTCACAAAGTTTGATTCACTCTTGTTTTTTCACGGTGTCATAAATTGTGAATCGTTGTAAATTCCTGATATTTATCACAATAATCGTTACACTAAAATGTTATATTGTGATTCCCTTAGTTTGTGGACCACCTACCACTGTTGTTTATCTGTGATGTGACTTAAATGTGGAAGACAAGCCTCTAAAACACCCTTGTGTCATTCAGAGAGTGAATGTCATTTACCTCAGGAATGTTGGATTAGCAGAAGTTGGCGTTGTTTCTCTTCCAGTTCTGCGTGTGATCTTACATTTGTCCCATTTCAAAAAAATCTACATATGAATGTCATGTTTGATTTGACATGGACTGTGCATTTCTATAATTGATTAACACGCCTGTCAATCCGGCCTTTTGGAGGCGTCTTTTATAGAACAAGAAAAGTAGCCTTGCTTGGACAGGTTTGTGTGCGGTGTAGGTTTGGGGGAATAACTACACCATAATGCACCAGCTTTTGCACTTTGGACTTGGGGGGGTCAAGCTTAATGGATTTAAAACACAATGTAATTGAATTGCAATATCCCAATCTAAATTTGTAAAGTAATAAACCCATAAAGGCCTTTAATCAAATACAAAAGCAATAAAGATGTGTCTGCGTTGCAGAGAGAGAGAGCGTGAGTAGTGCATCAGTATGATTAAAATGAAGAGAACAAACAGAACAAATAGAAATGGAAATAGGAGACGTATCCAGCACAAAATACTGTTATGAACGTAATCGATAAGTAAAATCTCATAGAACTATGTGTAAATTATCGCTAATTTTGAATATTTAATTTTTACAATCATGTGTGTAATTATAATAATGATTTACTGGATGCACAGCCCTAATTGAGATGTTTTTGCATTGCCTGGAATATTCCACAGTATTGTCTTAAATGTATCTATCTATGGAGACGAGCAGGTGACGCCACCAGGACAGGTCAGATCTGTGGAGAGAAGACCTTCTCACATTTAGGATGTGTGTATTTTTAGGTATTTTAAACAATAAAGACACCAATAATCAAACAAATCCTGGATAGATTATGTTTAAGACCGTACTGTGGAACATTCCAGGCAAAGTAAAACCAAAAACAAGCTGGTGTCCAGAGAAGCACCTCAGAAGACCAATTGAGATCAGCTGCCTTTGAAATATGTCGTGTTTAGTCCTGGTTTAGTCCTGGTTTAGTTCTGGTTTAGTTCTAGTTTAGACCTGGTTTAGTCCTGGTTTAGTTCAGGTTTAGTCCTGTTTTAGTTCTGGTTTAGTCCTAGTTTAGTCCTGGTTTAATCCTGGTTTTGTCCTGGTTTAGTCCTGGTTTAGTCCTGGTTTGGTTCTGGTTTAGTCCTAGTTTTGTCCTGGTTTAGTTCTTGTTTAGTCCTAGTTAAGTCCTAGTTTAGTTCTTGTTTAGTTCTAGTTTAGTCCTAGTTTAGTTCTTTTTTAGTCCTAGTTTAGTCCTAGTTTAGTTCTTGTTTAGTCCTAGTTTAGTACTTCTTTAGTCCTGGTTTAGTCCTAGTTTAGTTCTTGTTTAGTCCTAGTTTAGTCCAAGTTTAGTTCTTGTTTAGTCCTAGTTTAGTTCTTGTTTAGTCCTAGTTTAGTACTTCTTTAGTCCTGGTTTAGTTCTGGTTTAGTTCATGAGTAGTAAAACTTATGGACCTAAAGTTCTCCTGTTTGTCTAATTATGACTTAGTTTGGTGGGACAGAACTTTTGGTAAATATTTGTACTTTTAAATCTGTGAAGTTGCAGATTGTGAAGAAGTTTTGAATAATAAAACAATACAAAAGTTCTTAACAGGTTATTAGTTATCAGATCATTATCAAATTTTGTGTAATTTAAATGGGTTGTGGATCTTGTTTACTTTAATATGGCTGCTAGGTAACAGCTGTGGAATAACCTCTACCATGTCATATTTGCTGCTCATGTCCAACCAAGAAGAAACATAAATATCTCCAACATTGTCAAACTGGGCCAAAATAGGCAAAATGTTTAGTAGAGTGTTAAATATGATCATGTTCAGTACGTTATAGGGAAACGTGCAGTCAAACGTGTCATATGCACTTAAAGTTGCGTTGCAAACATATTTAAGAGTCTGAGGTCTGAGACACGGGAACAGGCTCTTATACGACATGCTCATGTGATCTGTGCGCTACAATCTAATTGGATAATCCATGCTCCATCAAACGCAGAACTAATGTCTTCATGATTTTATTATGAACTTCTCTCTGTCAACTCACACTTCTGTTCTGGTTTAGGCCCGTTTAAGCCCTGGTTTACTACTGTTTGGACCTGGTTTGGACCTGGTTTGGACCTGGTTTGGACCTGGTTTGGACCTGGTTTGGACCTGGTTTGGACCTGGTTTTAGTTAAAGGTGAGTTGAATATGTCTGGATCAAATGCAAAGGCTGAGAATAAACTCCAGTGATGTATTGATCTGTGATTGGCTCTTGGTCCACATTGATCCAAGATCTGTTCAGCCTTAAACTGTCCCAGACCAGATTCCTCCTGATCCCTTCATTAACCTCAGTTTGGGCACAGACAGCAGCAGCATATGCAACATCTCCATTTTCTAAACCAAGGCTTAAACGAGAATTTGAGAACTCAGGCGGAAGTGCGCATGCGCACTACCCCGCACGGACTGATACAACACACACGTGCGTTTGTTTATTAGCGCAACGGATCACATCGCATCTCTCGTCTCCCATAGATTTCCGTCTCTTCTGAGCCAGCTCAAACTATCTTTCTCCGTCTTCATTTTGCCCCGTACACCGAGGGAACTATATAATGATAGATCCATGCGCTTAGACACGCGGAAATGTGGGACGATCCACACGCGGCTGCAGGTGAGCGGTAGGTGCGTTTTATGATTGATCCGTGGCAGAACTAATCGGCTGTCCACGCCACGAGGAAATAAGACTCAGATTTGGGCAAAAAAATCGTCCATTCAACCTCTAAGTCTGCACTTGACAGCCAGGTTAGACAACACATTTCACTAAAATGTAGTAAACATTAATATATTTAAGATTTTACAAAAAAATTACCTATTTTGCCCCAGTTTGAAAAATTTAGGGATGCTTATCATAAATAGACAAATTATAAAAACACCCTTTAACCTCTTTATTTGAGTCTTTAAACTTTAAAGTTGTGTGTAAATTGCCCCTGCACTTTCAATGGAAGGTTGCTTATTCATGACATAGAGAGGAATTCGGTTTTAGAACAACTTCCCGTAACTTTGATTTGTCAAATTTTCTTGATGGATGTAAAACTATGATAAATATTTAGCCTAGTGACATGTGATGTTGTCAAATGAAGGCTTTTGCCTGCTATCCATCACTATAGGCCTCATTTGTTTCAACACTGATGATGTTTAGTGAATAGTCATGTGTTAAGTCATCACTATGGTGTGAAAACCATTTGTATCATGTGCCGTTTGTTACGTTGTATTAAACGGATGAGCTGCTGTGATTCGGCCTCTTTGTCTGATGCATATTGATAAACAGCAGAAGCTCTAGTTCAATGTTTATGCATATTTATCAAGAATTATACGGTCTTCATCATTCCTGCAATACAGCAAACAGAAATCCATGATATGACAGGTTCTAGTTAAAAAAGTAATAATTAGAAAAACATGAGAACCTGTCATGCACTGTTTGTTTAGGTTTTCTCAAAGTGGTGACAAACAAAGAAGGAAGGATTTAAATATATTGCTGTGTTTGAATCCACATAGTGTAGCTCCATGGTCCAACTATTGGCCTTAATGCAAGTATGCTTAATTTGTCTTATTTCAGTTAAGTAAATGTAGTTTAGTGGTGGAAGAAGTACTCAAGTAAAAGTAGACATAGGAGAAAGAAATGCTCATGGAAAAGTACAAGTGGCACATACAGCATAAAGTATAAAGTATTGAAGTACCTGTTTAAAAATCTTCTTTAAGAGCTAAAAGTAAAAGTATTTTATTGTTAACTGGGGGGATTATGATGAGTAATTGTGCTGATTCTTTATTGTAGGGGATATTATTCATAATTATTTATGCATGTATTTCTATTTTCTCTAAGCCAGCACTTGAACTCAAAACCTTTATTCAGAATGTCCCCACAAACGTGCTAAAAATAAATCAGACTATATGAAAAGTACTTTCAGATACTTGCTCTCAAACGTAGTGAATTGAATAGTCGAAGATTTTCACTGTAAAAAGTACATTTGTAAATTACAGATATCTCAAACTGTTACTTAATTACAGTACTTTTACTTTTATAATTTGTTACTTATTGTTACTTTCCACCACTGAAGTAATTAGAACTGAGAAGGAGAAAGTAATATTTGCACTGAGTCAGACTGATTCTCTCTGTTCTGTCAGATGTCAGTCTGGTCACCACTCCCCGTGTCTCAGCCAAACTCAGACAAAGTTTGTTTATTATCCCCAAAGTGGAAACCTATTGTCACAGTTGTATGACACACTCATCGATACAGTCTAAAAAATACCACCAAGGACCTCTGTGGGGGACGCAATCCTTTCAATTTAAAGTAGACGAGTTGCTCTCCCACCCACTGTTCAACATCTTCATGAGCAAACACAGAGTTTAGTAAATATATTGTGCCAAATACAGACTTAAAGACACGGAGAAGAATAAAGTTGTTGAAAAGGCCAGATTTGCATGTTTTTCCAAAATTGCTAAATGCCACTGCAACGCTAGCGCCGCCTGCTGTATTTTTACATCTACAGAGCAATCTGTTCACTTTTTGGGGTAACGCTTTGTCAAAGACTCACATTAAGACTCAGTAGTGACATTACTTGAATTAGTTGTGCTTAAAATAGACATGAAATTGAGAGGAAACATATTAGAAGAGTGAAAAAGTTGCATTTTCTATTGAAGTTTCCCCCACGACAGACCAAGCGCCCTAACATGACGCGGTGCCGACTCGAATCCCATCCAATCAGGTTTGTTTCTTTCAGTGACACGGGAAACAAACACACTCATTTGTCATTTATCAAACAAAATCAAATGTCTCTCACCTCAGCTCTACAGAGTGCAGTTCTTCACCTACAGTCTGCAATGTTTCTCAGTCTTTTGTGTCATTTTCTGTCATTTTTACTCGTAAACTGCCTTGTTTACTTTGGAACGATTGGACCATGCATTTCTCTGAGTCACGCTCATCGGACCTCTCTGGGAGACTACACTTCTTTGTAGTATATGAGGCTAGTTACTGTGCCTTTCTCCCCCATTTCAAAGCACAAACGCATATTGATGATGATAGAGATATAATCTTTTACTGACTACACCACAGTCTTAAACAAACTCTACGAATTCATCTTCCCCTCTGTCTCCACCTGTGTCTCCAAGAGAAAGCACTGACTCAGGATCAGCTCTCTCTCCTCCATCATAATAATATCATCCCCATAAATCCATAAAGAGCTGCATTAGAGCCCTCAACCCACAGAAACGCTGACCCAGGATCCGCCCGGAAATACATGATGTCAGCAGGGATCCCCATCGGCCAATCACGGCGCAGCGTCACAGGTTTCAGCTCATTATTTATGAAAACTTTTAACGATTAACGAGAATTTGGAAATGTTGATTGGAACGGTAAAAGTTATGTAAATTATATTCATCATTCAACTAGATCTAAACCAAAACTAAACTAGCTCTAAACCAATGAACAAACTAGCTCTAAACCAATGAACAAACTAGATCTAAACCAATGAACAAACTAGATCTAAACCAATGAACAAACTAGATCTAAACCAATGAACTAAACTAGCTCTAAACCAATGAACAAACTAGCTCTAAACCAATGAACTAAACTAGATCTAAACCAATGAACAAACTAGATCTAAACCAATGAACAAACTAGATCTAAACCAATGAACTAAACTAGCTCTAAACCAATGAACAAACTAGATCTAAACCAATGAACAAACTAGATATAAACCAATGAACAAACGATCTAAACCAATGAACTAAACTAGCTCTAAACCAATGAACTAAACTAGCTCTAAACCAATGAACTAAACTAGATCTAAACCAATGAACTAAACTAGATCTAAACCAATTAACAAACTAGATCTACCCCAATGAACTAAACTAGCTCTAAACCAATGAACTAAACTAGCTCTAAACCAAAACTAAACTAGCTCTAAACCAATGAACAAACTAGATCTAAACCAATGAACAAACTAGATCTAAACCAATGAACTAAACTAGCTCTAAACCAATGAACTAAACTAGCTCTAAACCAATGAACTAAACTAGATCTAAACCAATGAACTAAACTAGATCTAAACCAATTAACAAACTAGATCTACCCCAATGAACTAAACTAGCTCTAAACCAATGAACAAACTAGATCTAAACCAATGAACTAAACTAGATCTGAACCAATAAACTAAACTAGATCTAAACCAATGAACTAAACTAGCTCTAAACCAATGAACAAACTAGATCTACCCCAATGAACTAAAATAGCTCTAAACCAATGAACTAAACTAGCTCTAAACCAATGAACAAACTAGATCTACCCCAATGAACTAAAATAGCTCTAAACCAATTAACTAAAATAGCTCTAAACCAATGAACTAAACAAGATCTAAACCAATGAACTAAACAAGATCTAAACCAATGAACTAAACTAGATCCAAACCAAAGAACTAAACTAGAACATAAACTAGTAATATGCCAGATCTAATTTTAGATTGATAATAACAAAATATCAAGATATTCATATTATGAATATCTTGATATTTTGGGGGATTATCTGAACAGCAGATTGGAGTCTGAAATCATCCACCATGTGCTAAAATATGACTGCAAATGCCTTGGTTGAAGTTCAAGCGTCCCACTGATATGAAAGGACTGTAAAACTAAAGGAGACATTATGCAGAATCAACTTTTAATCGCTTTTAAGTCATACAAATGTCCATACTCGCTGAGCAACTGCTTTAGACGGTTTGTTTTCCAGTAAAGTCAATTTGGACGAGAACCTGGCGGCGCTGACACAGGCAGAAGTGAAAAGAATGAATAAATTATTCACAATCTACAGAGGATTTACCAAACCCCTCCCCACCTATGCCTCTCATTTGGAAGTTGTCATCTTTTGCTCTCCTTTCTCCCTCCTCAGGCTCATAGTAGAGGCTGTGTAATCCCATGGTGACTTATTGTACAAGTGACTGTTGCTACATGAATCTAAAACTCGCATTATGTTTCAATGTCTTTATCCATCATCATGAAAATGTGGGGATCTGTTTTTACAGTACAGTAATAGAACATTAAACAGAGGATGCATTAAACTTAAACTTAAACATGGACTAAACCAAGAATAAACCTGGACTAGAAGAGAACTAAACAAGTGCACATCATCTGAACGCACAGTGAGAGAGCCACTTACAGACCGTGATTAAGGATTGTGCCATTTCTGTTCAAAAATATTGTCTAATCTTTGGATGAGATCAAATTCTACAACATAAAAGCCGATATTTGAATGCGCAAAATATTCAAAACTTTCAGGCATCTTACCTTGACCTTGGTTCCTTTGCTCATCTCCTCTTTTCTCATCTCCTTTCCTTCCTCCTATTCTGTTGAGTCTAACTGTTCTGTATTTGTTTGACAGGAACGACCCTAAATGGACATGAACATGCGCCGCAGTAAACATTCACAGAGCGAGGACTGAGGAGCAGAGAGGACAAGGAAAGGTCACAAGGCTTTAGGAAACGAGGAAGGAGAGGAGGTAGGAAGCAAGGATTGAGAGTAAGGAGGCACCCAAGACTGCTGCAATGGAGGACAAAGAAGACTAAAAAGAATAAATATAAATAAAAGGAAGACACTATGAAGTCGTCAACAGCAACAGAAGCGAGATAATGGAAACAAGCACTACTGTAAAAGTGGAAATAAAAGTGTACAAAAGATCAACAGCAATGGGATCCAAAAAGAAGAGCAAACCTTTTGATGGATTTCTCACCCAAATCAAGGAATAAAAGACAATGTTTGGATCATTTTGAAGATTGAAGATGCAGAAACTGTTGTATTCTCGTAAAGGCCCGATGAGACAGCAAAGTGATCTATGACAAAGTGGATTCACCTTTGACAGGTAAAAGTCTCGAATCTATTCTACTCGTTGTAGTGACACATTAAACTTGCATTTTGGGTCAACCAAGCTGGTCCACTTCAGGGTCCACATGTGCTGCTTCATCCACTCTGGCACACTTTAGCTATATACAGTACATACAAATATAAGACTACTCTTGAAACGTCTTTATCACAATATTATAACATGTGTGTTTCATGTTTTGATGTATGTTTTCAGACATGTCCAGTCCCAGCTCCTAATCCCCTCCTCCTCCTCCTCCTCCTCCTCCTCCTCCTCCCTGCTCTCGGACCTCCTCCCCTGCTCTGGTTTTAGTCCTCTGGAGCAGTGATGGCGGCTGGAGTAGCCACATGGCTGCCCTTTGCTCGGGCGGCAGCAGTGGGCTGGCTGCCTCTGGCCAAGAAGTCCATGCCCAAACCTCCTGTGGACAACTCCTCCAAGTCTGACGAGATCCTCTATGTCAACGTCAGCGGAGTACGATTCCAGGTAAAATATGGTTCCAATTATTTTAAAAGTGTTTATTTTGTGTTTAGTCTGATGTGACTGACTAAACGAGACGTTACGTAACATTCATCAATAATTCAAATCCTCTATTTTTTGTGTGTGTTTTTGACTATGTAGTAAAATAGAATAAGTGGTCCAGGACTAACCCAGATCTAGCCTAGGTCTAAACCAACAAGAACGTATAATTTTAAACAATAATGCTGAAACTGTTGAAATATCACATGTGATGCACAACCTAATCAAATCACCAATCACCAAAAAAGAAAGAAAGTGTAACTCTAAACAACCTGGACTAAAACAGATGTAAACCAGGACAAAGTCAGTTTTAGCCTTATTCTAAACTAGAACTAAACATCCAGAACTAAATCAGGACTAACCCAGTTCTCCGTCCTCAGACCTGGAAGAACACTCTGGACCGGTATCCTGACACTCTTTTGGGGTCATCAGAGAAGGAGTTCTTTTTTAACGAAGAAACTCAGGAGTACTTTTTTGACCGGGACAATGAGATGTTCCGGCACATTCTGAACTTTTATCGAACAGGAAAACTGCACTATCCGCGGCACGAGTGCATCCAGGCCTTCGACGAGGAGCTGGCGTTCTATGGGATTGTACCAGAGATCATCGGGGACTGCTGCATGGAGGTATGCGCAAGATAAGAGTCTGATTTGAATGTTTTCTTTTTAATTCTATAAATATTTTAAATACGTGACAGGAGGAAGTGCTTTGTTGAGATTGGTGACCGTGTTCCAGACCACATGGCTTTTTGGCCACAAGGAGTGAACCTGAGTGAATCTGTTCAACATTTACATGCAGACATTAAGTCAGTTGATACATGTCTTATTATTATATAGACCACACTTAGATCTATATCTCACTGACGGCAGGTGAATAAGGACCACTGCATCCAGCGGATCAGTGTCTGGATGCAATAACGACTTTCTCTCACACAAGACTGAAGTCATTGTTATTCTTTAGCCCACGGGAACAAAGAAAAAGTGTTAGCAGTCACCTCCAGTCTCTTTCTCTAAAACCTACAAAACAAGTGAGAAATCAGATAAAAGACTTTAAAGCAGCTCTGCTTTTATACAAGTCTCTCCATGGCCTAGCACCAAAGTACATCTCAGACATGTTACTGCCATATGAACCAACTCGGACACTGAGGACCTTATGGAACGGCCTCCTGCTGGTGTCAGAGTCAGGACTAAACCTGGACCGGCCTCCTGCTGGTGCCAGAGTCAGGACTAAACATGGACCGGCCTCCTGCTGGTGCCAGAGTCAGGACTAAACATGGACCGGCCTCCTGCTGGTGCCAGAGTCAGGACTAAACATGGACCGGCCTCCTGCTGGTGTCAGAGTCAGGACTAAACATGGACCGGCCTCCTGCTGGTGCCAGAGTCAGGACTAAACATGGACCGGCCTCCTGCAGGTGCCAGAGTCAGGACTAAACATGGACCGGCCTCCTGCTGGTGTCAGAGTCAGGACTAAACATGGACCGGCCTCCTGCTGGTGCCAGAGTCAGGACTAAACATGGACCGGCCTCCTGCTGGTGCCAGAGTCAGGACTAAACATGGACCGGCCTCCTGCTGGTGCCAGAGTCAGGACTAAACATGGACCGGCCTCCTGCAGGTGCCAGAGTCAGGACTAAACATGGACCGGCCTCCTGCAGGTGCCAGAGTCAGGACTAAACATGGACCGGCCTCCTGCTGGTGCCAGAGTCAGGACTAAACATGGACCGGCCTCCTGCTGGTGCCAGAGTCAGGACTAAACATGGACCGGCCTCCTGCTGGTGCCCAGAGTCAGGAGTAAACATGGACCGGCCTCCTGCTGGTGCCAGAGTCAGGACTAAACATGGACCGGCCTCCTGCAGGTGCCAGAGTCAGGACTAAACATGGACCGGCCTCCTGCAGGTGCCAGAGTCAGGACTAAACATGGACCGGCCTCCTGCTGGTGCCAGAGTCAGGACTAAACATGGACCGGCCTCCTGCTGGTGTCAGAGTCAGGACTAAACATGGACCGGCCTCCTGCTGGTGCCAGAGTCAGGACTAAACATGGACCGGCCTCCTGCTGGTGCCAGAGTCAGGACTAAACATGGACCGGCCTCCTGCTGGTGCCAGAGTCAGGACTAAACATGGACCGGCCTCCTGCTGGTTTTATGAAGTTAAAATCTGGAACAGTCTGCTAGCGCTGCTTTTGACTGAGGAAATTGTATTTGCATCTTATTATATTAAATACATTTTATTTGGATTATTTATGCATTAATTTTCTTTTTTGTATTGTGATTTATATTATATTGTGATTTTAACACATTTTTATGGTTGTAAAGATTTTTAAAATTATTTTTGTATGAGTTGTGCTACAAATACGTAGCCACTTTTCAAAAAGAAAAACATGAAAATGAAAATCCGCTGCTTGTTACTATAAAATGCCACTGTGAAAAGACAGCTGTCCTTTGATTTTACTATTAAGTCGTTTTAGAGCAGTATTGCAGTTTACAGCAAACAACATGTAAAATGATGATCTAATTATATTACATTTGATGTAGTCTATTAAACGTTCTGTCGAATCAATGTCAAAACAGCTGTTGTCTGTAGGAATACCGAGACCGTAAGAAGGAGAACCAGGAGCGCCTGGCGGAGGACACAGAGGCGACAGAGGGGGGAGATGCTCCCCTTCCCCCCGACAGCACCCAACGAGAGCGCCTCTGGAGGGCCTTCGAGAACCCCCACACCTCCACCATGGCCCTGGTTTTCTACTACGTCACCGGCTTCTTCATCGCCGTGTCCGTCATCGCCAACATCGTGGAGACTGTGCCGTGCCGACCGATCAAAGGCAGCGTGAAGGAGCTGCCATGTGGAGAGAAGTACCAGGTAGAAGTACACAAAGGTTAGAGGTTTGGCGCCCACTATGGCAATGCAAAGTGGAGGAGTGCACTTCAACCCCCCCATACCTCCCGTGTCTGCACACGTCTGTGTGTGTGAGTGCATGTGAGAGTAGATGGTGGAATGGTTCCTTGGTGTAGAGTGCCTTGAGTGCTTAGTAGAGGAGGAAAAGAGCTGCTGGTTGTTTTCAGACTATAGTATAGAAAGTGCTGATAGCCTTATCGCAAATGGGAGCAGCCGTTATTTACCATATAGATTATACAAGGTAGATTCATATAAGAAATGACCACAAGCTAAACCTGCTCACGTTGAACCTGATCAGGTCCTAGAGTACCAAGAACTAACTCCCTATAATCCCCCAGTCCCTATTTGATTAAAGGAACCACCCGCTCACCCTTGCTCTAAGACACATCAAATGGGGACTATACCATGTTTCAGTACCAGGAACTGAAAAGGGTTCCCACAGTGCCAAACCCCCATTGTGACTACCTTTTCTGTACCAGGTGGCCTTCTTCTGCATGGACACTGCCTGTGTGCTGATCTTCACCTTTGAGTACCTGATGCGCCTGTTTGCAGCGCCGAGCCGCTGTAAGTTTATGCGCTCGGTGATGTCTGTGATTGATGTGGTGGCCATCATGCCGTATTACATCGGCCTGGTGATGCCGGAGAACGAGGACGTGAGCGGAGCCTTCGTCACGCTGAGGGTGTTTCGAGTCTTCCGGATATTTAAGTTCTCGCGGCACTCGCAGGTACGAGGGCGCGTGACACACATCATTTTACTGTATGACAAGAGACTGCTGTAACACAAATGACATTTGAAACTAGGGCTTCTGGAAAATATCTATATATATTTGGATTTAATTGGGATCCTTTTGCATTGAGACTTCTATTATATTTGTGATTAATGTTTATAATGTTTATATAATGGTAAGATTCTGTTTAATGTTTACATTTTAAACATACCAAAGAGCATTCATATTCATGACAGAAGACTCAAACATGAACTACTAAACCAAAAGGTCTAAAATGTTTGTAGAGGTCTAAACCTCAAGGTTCGCAGGTTTTATACAGAAAAATACAGGATATTTTGTTGTTTGTAGTGGAGTTAAATAGTTACTTAAATCATTTGCTTTGAATTGTGGTTTGATTGTTATAAATCTTGCAATCCTAATTAAAAGTAAAGAGGAATGTTCTCCTCGCAAACTGACACTTTTTAGTCTCATCAAAACATCGATCAAATGTTAAACTCTACACAACACATAGAAATAGCCCTAATATCGCCATCACCATCACTTCACTTTCAATCTTTCATCTTACATTCAAAAGCAAAAAGCTGTATCGTCAACATTCTTCGATCCCTAATCGCAATCCCCGAAGTCAAACGGAAACGTAGATGACCTGGTAACTGTCTGTGCTCCCGGCAGGGCCTGAGGATCCTGGGCTACACCCTGAAGAGCTGTGCGTCCGAGCTGGGCTTCCTGCTCTTCTCCCTCACTATGGCCATCATCATCTTCGCCACCGTCATGTTCTACGCAGAGAAGGGCACCAAGGGCTCCGACTTCACCTCCATCCCCGCCTCCTTTTGGTACACCATCGTCACCATGACCACGCTCGGGTCAGTAACTCCTCCCATTCACACTCAAAACATAACGCGGCCTGTATGTTATGGCTCGTGGGACGGTGGCAGGCCCTCCATCAGAAAGGTTACACAGTGCCCCTTTTAAGCCGAGGCTAGTTAAGACTATATAACGCGTTGCAGTCGCGCCGTGTGCATATGGAGCCGCTAGCCGTCGTCATGGAAACAGCTGTGTCTTTGTGCCGTTTTTATCATGTTTTTCACACGCTTGGAACGCCTACACACATCCGATCATTACACTCAATATTCCCACCATGATTATTACTGATGATAACATCTTCTCACTCGTCTCCCTGAGGTTTGCGGTCCGGTCGCGGTTCCTTGGCGTTACATACTGAAACGTGACACTATTGTTGGGCCGCTCGGGCACTTCAACCGTGAATGCGTTTATGGAACCGTTTCATTGGTTTTGGTCAACACCTCGAGCCGTCGGTGCAGAATGAAAGGCGCGTGTTTTCCAGTGCAGCATACTGACGAAAGAACGCACCCGACTGTACACGATTAATGCATTATTGCGATTATGAAAAGTTCTTGTCGATTTCAAAAGGCTTAGCAGTCTGTGTCAGGCCTGGACCTGTCTGTCGGGAAGATGAAATGGCTCCTCTTTATAAATAATGAGCAGCTAAAGTGTTCTGTGTCTCTGCTCAGGACCAAACCAAGGCTATCTATAAACTCCATCACCACTACGCAATATGACACAAACAATTACTAGATTTAATTGCAATAACGGTGTTCAAACGTGAAATTACATTGGAAACTAAATGGACTAATTATCTTTTATTTGCCATTTAATTTATGATAGTTAATGATCATGAATATCAAAAATGTAATACGTTGCCTGCTTGTCTCCTTGGTGATGTTATTGCCTGGAATGTTCCATTGTATGGCATTACACTTTTTATTTTTATCTGTATTTCTTCAGTTACAGATGATTTCATTGCAAAAAAACCTCAACACTAAAACACATTCTTACTGTGAGCGGGATGATCTCTCCACTGATCTAACCTTTAACTTGTTTTGATGGCGCCCCCTGTTTGTCCCCATGGAGATAGACATGTTTTATGCCATATTGTGGAGGTCTCACAGCAAAGCAGAAATGTGTCGTGAAACCCAGTACATCCTTGTGGAATTGGTCAAAAAAGAACAATTTTACATTCTTGAGTGGTCAGGTGGTAAACTTTACAGAACATTTCAGTATTGATGAGATATAAGACTCGCTCTGGTTGTTTCTGTGGAAAACTCCGTTGTGAGATAGAACCAAAGATACTGACTCCAGCCACAAGGGGGCAGCAATAGAAATGTATTCTATTGCTGTTGTTGTTTTTTGCATTTATGTGACGTTTAACAATATGCAAGTTCCCTCTTTCAATCTTCTCCTTCTTCTTTGCGCCACTAATGACTCCAAAATTAGTCTGAATCCCAACTCATTTGTCGAAAAGAATAAGAAAAAACACGTCGACGCTTTGCCCATTTTCACTACATAATTATGAGAATTGATCGGTGGGCTAAATGAAGCCTTACGCCCTCGATTTGAATCTGACTGAGCACTGCGGAGAGAGAATGTGTTGTGAGCTGCTTGTGTTTCACTCTGAGTTCTTTATTAGTTTGAGAGTGTATTGACACAAACAGAGGCACGACGCAGAGCAATAACAGGTGAGATGAAACCGGACAGACGCCGCAGCAGAACAGACACATAGAGTTAACTTTAGTTTCACTACGCGCTTGCTGCTGCTGGTGTAGTCGTTTGAGGCGTCGTGCATACGTACGAGGCCGATGTGATTCCACCTCCGCGTCATGTGTTCGCCTCCTGACCACGACCGTTTGCTGGATGTCTCCGACCACTCTCTCCTCACTTTACTCTCAAGCTGTCCTGTCCAATGAAGCAAACAAAACGAAAAGGAATCATATTTGTTTCTCTATTTTATCTCAAACAACATACGTCAACGTATGTTTCTGTTGCTGATAAGTTGCGACCAAAGATGTGGTGGAGCAGCTTTATTTTTGCTACTGTGTGCATTGAAATCCTTCTCACTACAGGCAGCACTGCATGTTTACTCCTTCCAAAAGGTGCTACGCTCTCAAAACATTTTATTTCCTTGTAGCAGATTCCCTTACGCAACTT
The DNA here is from genome assembly GCF_026437365.1 of Eucyclogobius newberryi. Classification (NCBI taxonomy): domain Eukaryota; kingdom Metazoa; phylum Chordata; class Actinopteri; order Gobiiformes; family Gobiidae; genus Eucyclogobius; species Eucyclogobius newberryi. The sequence goes on from NW_027315801.1 coordinate 21,920,026, forward strand.
TCCATTTAGGCCTAAAGAGTGTCAGTGAGTATCTCTGTGTTAAAATCCATTGATGTTAATAGATACATATGTTACATGAATGCAGGGCCTCTAATAGCCATTTGAGTGCCTTAAGCAGAAATGTTCAGTGGTGCCACCAACCCCATTTCGAATATGTTTATGTAAATTAAATTGTATCAATATTGTATAAATCACAACCCTAAGTAGGGTCTGGTGCCCTCAACCAAAAAACATATTATTCTGTGTATTCTGGTGTATTTTAGATGTTATTAGCAACTCATTACTCTCATTAGTTTATGATGAGGGCCCCCCACAGCCCCTAAATGTCCCTGTTCTGCCCCTGCTCCAGCGTCACCCGAAGCCCATGCGCTTTGCGCACGCCGCGGTGTCAACTCAACACATCGCACGTCTTGTTTCATCATCTATAAAGACCATTTTGTTTCTTATGGTTTGTATGTTTGGGGGATTTGTTCCCAGCTGTGCTCCTGATCTGTTTGCATCTGTTTAAACTGTGTCTTGTGTAGCTGACGTGCACAGACTTAAAAAGCAAGAGAGGGGCAACACTCGAGTCCTAGTTAGTTTTGAATTGATAAAGAACTAAAGACAGAGTAGGCCTACTGTAGACCCCCTGTTTAATTTTGAAAGGAACAGTGCAGCTGCTGCACAAATAGCCTATTGTGTCATTCTATCCATACTGCCTGGTCAGGCTGGAGCCCCTCAGAGCACTTGATGCCCTACACACTGTGTGTTATGTGCATAATGGGAGCGGCGGCACTGCATGAATGGAGAGTTCAGAGAAAAAGTTGACTCAGAAGTATAATCCACATTTTATATTATTCTATAATATTGTAAGCCACAGTTTTAGCTGTATGAGGTGAGCATGACGCCCCTTGACCTTATTCAGTTAAATATACATCAGACTGTTTCTCTGTTCCACATTCATAAACGGAGGTCCGTAAGTATTTTGGCCTCTCTTGTTTTTAGACACCTTTGTAAGTTACAGCATGTACATAAACTATTTACTGTTTGACATCAAATCAGTTTTTTATTCAGGAAAAAATAGTTCTGCTCTTTCACCTTCACATTTCAAGTTTGTCCCAGGGCATGATGGGAAACGGAGTCTAGAGTTATGTAACAGGTCAATGTGATATTTATCTTATGGAAATTAGTCCTGTTTTAGCCTTAGTGAGCTGCAGAGACATCCCAGCAAAGCCAAACCTGCTGCTCTGTCCCAATTTAATCCTTTTGGGACAATACTTTCCCCTTTAGTCTTCTCGTCTATTGTTATCATGTCATATGAGTGTTGACCCAAGAACCGAGTCTGGACCAGGGCCTAGCAAATGGACAGACCTGTGGCAAACCAGGTCCAAACCAGATTACTCTAGAACTCTCTTCTGTCACTAATGGTTTTCTTGAAAAGAGAGATTTCTAGTAAAATGAATAAAGATGAGTTCAAAGGTCACCAGGGGCAGTTTGTGCAGGGGTAACAGCAGAGGTGTGACAAAATGTTGAAATACCAAGACTTTGTTGTACTTTATTGGTGATACAGACTCAATTTTCTAAGCTGCTGTGTCGACTTATCAGCAGCTTTTTTGGGGGAATATTTTGTTCAAGAGTGTAATTTTATGTTGCTTACATGGGGAAAGGAAACTTGATGAATTTATTTAGATTATTAGAAAGTGTATTTCATAAGCAGTTTGTGTAAGTACTAATACTGTCGTAAAACATAGCGATATATTGTAGAATATCAATACGAACTATCAGAGTATTGCATGGTTATCAGTATCGTGAGTCCTGAATTGTGGCTGTGACCTTCCCAGCCCCAAAAGGCACGTGAAGCTAAATAACATCAAAATGAAGTGAGCCTTTTGTAAGCTCAAACATGATTCATTTCTTGTCTGTCTGTCCAGGTGTCACGCTCCTGTCATATGTGGAAAACACAATCCATGCGTGTGAATCACAGTGCCACTAGTGGAAAGTGTCAGACCAGTGCTGACCCTCAGGCTAGTTTGTTTCATAGTTTAGGTCCGTGTGCTTCAAAGTGTGTTCTGAAGTGTGGCTCCGCCTCCTGAGTTCTGGTGCAGCTGAACTGTGTGCTCACTGAAGGAGACGTAAACTCCATCTATTATTCACTCGCTGCAGACTCACTACCCCTTCACTGGGACCTGCCCCCTACAAACTACATCCTTCACTAACTTGTACACATTTCTCTGGGACTTCCTGCTTTATCTCCTTCACTGCACCCTTCACCCTTCACTAGCTCCTACACCCCGTTCCCACTTCACTTACAGCTCTTGTAAACTTTCATCTATAGGAGAATAGCTCAGTTTGCACTCATGAGATCACTGTTTAGATTATATTTGTGTTGTGCTTAAACAAGACATTTCTTTGCTCATGTCAGTTTGAGTATCTCACCACAATATGCAGACTGACCACAGCAAACATACAGTAGATACAGTATGTCATTCAAGGTTTTGCTGGCCATTCTATACTTTTTTTTTGTGAATTTGTTGTTGAATTTGAGACATTCTGGTTTTAAGCTTCATCCCTGCTCCTTGTGTAGTTGCCAAGACCACACTAATCGAAACCAAGACCTACCGAGACCACAGGGTCCCAAGACCGAGTCAAGACCGATCTTTACAACGCGCTAAAATAAGACTGTGCCCTAAAGTGGATCCAGAATATATGTATTAACATGTAGTGTAAATAAATGACAAATGTGATGCATTATATATACCGTGCTTCTCAATCTATTTCTCATGCGCTCACTGATGGAACAAAAACGAATCCATGCAGTAATATTAAACAATGACTATTATATTTTTACTACCCTATACAAGAAGTCTAAATTAATCTGAAATAACAGTGACTATAGTTTGTTTTAAGTGCAATCTATTTTTAATGTTATTGTCATTAGCTTTAACAGACTGTCTCTCAGTGGTTTGTGCAGGAAGTTCTGGACTGACACGACAGAGCCTCATCTGCAAATATATATCTGAGAACTCTCCTCTCCCTCTGTCTCTCCTCTGTCTCTCCTATGTCCCTCTCCTCACCCTCTCCTCTGTCCTTCTCCCTCTGTCCCTCTGTCCCTCTCCTCTGTCCCTCTCCCTCTATCCCTCTCCTCTGTCCCTCCCTCTGTCCCTCTCCCTCTGTCCCTCTCCTCTTTCGCTCTCCTCTCCCTCTGTCCCTCTCCCTCTATCCCTCTCCTCTGTCCCTCCCTCTGTCCCTCTCCCTCTAACCCTCTCCTCTGTCCCTCCCTCTGTCCCTCTCCTTCTGTCCCTCTCCTCTTTCCCTGTCCCTCTCCCTCTGTCCCTCTCCTCTGTCCCTCTCCTCTCCCTCTGTCGCTCCTCTGTCCCTCTCCTCTGTCCCTCTCCCTCTGCCTCTGTCGCTCCTCTGTCCCTCTCCTCTCCCTCTGTCCCTCTCCTCTCCTCTGTCCCTCTCCTCTGTCCCTCTCCTCTGTCCCTCTCCTCTGTCCCTCTCCTCTCCTCTGTCCCTCTCCTCTCCTCTGTCCCTCTCCTCTCCCTCTGCCTCCGTTGCTCCTCTGTCCCTCCTCTTCTCTCACTTCCACAGACAGTGGGTAAAGAAGCACCTGTCTGGATACGGACAGCAGTGAACTGGCTTATGAAATAAAAACTGTAATTAAGGCATTTCAAAAAGAAGATACAATCGCATTACTGGGTCACTGTGGATCACTTCTACCACTACATCTTCTGTGTTCTCATTGATTGTGAAAAACACATGAAGTGGAAAGGCGCCATGCTGTGGCTCTTCTTCAGCCTTAAATTGCCAAATGAGCCAACAATTAGTGGAGTAGTTTTACAAGTTGGACTAGACCAGCACAGAGAGGGCGGGACAGATGCACGGAGATGCAGCGGTATGAGGAGGAAGAAAGAGCGCATCTGTGCAGGCAGTGCAAAGCTGTTCTCTCGTAGTCTTTTAAGAGATTGAACTTGGCTTCCATCTGTTGCTGAAAACACATCGTAATGTTCTCACATTCCCCCAAACTTCTATGGCTAAAATGAATTGTTAATGTACTAAACAGAGCCGATACAAGTCTGAGACATGTTACCTTTGAGTAAGTGACAAGACCAAGTCCAAATGCGCTCGAGTCCAAGACAAGACCAAGACCTTAGAGAAATGAACGATCTCGAGTACTACTACACTACCTGCTACACCCAGGGCGTACTGTATTTGTGTCCTTGGGCAAGACACTTTACCCACCTTGCCTATACAAAAGTGCTTGGTGAGGTCTGAGTCCTTGTGTCAGTCTAAACCTGGGCAGCTGTTGCTACAGGAGTGCTTACTACTTATGAGTGTCGACGTGAATACTTATATTGTGAATGATATAAAGCAACTTAAAGAGTGTGTCAAAACGCAATATACGACAAATGCAAATGTTACGGTGTTATTGTTCACATAGCTAACTAATGTAAAACTAAACCCTTTTTGGGCTTTTTGACTTATTCATTGTACATTGTTTTATGTTCTACCAAATCACCAAGACAAGTTCCTATGTTTGTGAATTCTGTTCATTGACAATAAAACCCTTTCTGATTCTGAAAATAGATTTTTCCAAAGTCTCTCACTGAAGGTTTAAACAAGACCTTCAAGATAAAAGCCTCTTTTAACACTTCTATCACATGTGAAAGACTTTTATTATGAAATATTCAGCTGCAGATTATCAGCAGCATTGCCGCATTTATGACTCAAAGCAATAATTAGAAATTCTCATTTGTCTTTTGTTTGATCAAAGTGGAACATAATGGTGTGCACAGCTGATGAAAGTCATTATGTTCCCTGATCTCGATGGAGTCTGGACTATTTCTCATAAAACGTTCTTATAAACTTCTGCAAATACTTCTGGGAAATATTCACAGTATTAATAAAAAGAGTGAACTCAGGTGGGACAGGAAGTGTGCGCACGCAAACAGGAAATGAGATGCACCTAAAGCCTCACGTTCCACTAGGTGATGGTGTGTGTCCGACCCGGCACCGCTTGTGCAATCGTGTGTGGACTTTGTGTGTCCTGGTTGAGGTGTCATCCAGTCCGCTGACCTCCAGAATCAGAGGTAAAAATACTCTGATCGATCAAGAAACACGAGACACGGCTAATGTTGGACACAAATAACACTTGTCCTGCTCGCTCCTGACAGGGACAGAGACAGGGACGTAGTACATCTGCCACTGTCCTCAGCCGTACGCCCGCACAGCGCTTCAGCCTGGCACTGCTTCATCTTCATCTGACGCCTGGTGCTGGTCGTACTGAAGGACGGGTCAATACTCAACTGGGAGGAGAGGTGGTCAAAATGGTCAAAATATCAATCATTTCACATTTGTCCGATACTTAAAGCCCAACTATAACATTTAAAGACATGTTTTAAGTACCACAATGTACTCTTTTGATTTTAGGAAAGCGTACAAATGAAAGAGTAACTGTACCGGAATATAGTAACTCAAAAGGTTTATTCTGAATACGTATTTTTACATGTATTTAGTTACTTCCCAACAGTAGTGGGAGTAGGAGAGATAGAACAAAGTAGAGAGGAGTTTGAGCTTGTTCTCGGGAAGGACGATCGACTAAGTTTGACCTGCGTTTGTTTGCCTTCCCTCTGCCCCAGGACGGTCCACAGGCACGCTACAACCTTTATTCTTTCCCCTGTATCTCGTATCTTTTCTCTCCTTACTTGTTCTCCTCCTGCCTTGTCTCCTCTTCTCCTCCTCTTCCTCCTCCTTGCAGCCCTCTCCCCTTCCTCCTCTTCTCTCTGCTTTCCTCCTCGTCTTCCCTGTCTCCTTCACACTTTGATTTTTGTCCACTCAGCGGTTTTGCACGTTATTCTGTCGTTTGATTACATTTGATCTCTTCTGTTGCGCTTTTCCTCTGGCTTTTCATCCTCCCCCTCTGACTCGCTGGGTTCCTTGTCTCCTTCCCTCTCTCCTCGTCTCCTTCCCAGCTCTCCTTTCCTATTCCCTCAATTTTTAACCGTTTATCCTCTAATTTCTCCTCTTTTACCTCCTCGTCTCCTCCCTCCTACGACGCCGTCCCTCTGCTCCTCCTTCCTTGCTGCCGCTCGTGACTTATTGATGAAAAGTCAATGAAATTTGCAAAAGAGAAATGGCCCTTCCATGTTTTTCCTCTGGACTTCACTTGAACCCTCACGCCCTTTGTCATTTTGGTTTAGATGATTCATACGCGGTTTCGATTAAGACCAAACTAAACCAGGTTTAGGTTTTGTATCAGGGCCTCAGTCATTTGACCCGGGTGTGTTTGAGGAAGGATAAAAATGGCAGTAAACCGTAAAAACACAAGCGACTCCCTTTACAGTGGCTATATTTGGATGAATACGGTCGGGTCTGGTTTCACACAGAGTCATCTGGGCTCAGTTTCTGATATTTATATCTTTTCTCTCTGTCCACGGCCTGTGGTGTGGCTAGTATTTAGTGGTGAGTTAAATATAAGCGTCAAAGTCAAGACATAACAGTGTGTACGGTATAGTGGAGTGTCTAGTGATGATATGTGTGTTTTAAAGCATCTAAAGGCTCTGCCCATGACGAGTGAGAAGACGGTAATTGAACAGGACTAAGCCAAGTTCCTCTACCATGGTTCAAAATCATCTACTGAACCTTTAATTGCAGAAAAAAAGTTGTTCAGGGATCATCTCAAAATGGGTTGAAGCTGAAAAGACGTAATTTTTTTCGTCTCTCTCTGGACCCCCTCCCCCCTCAAAAGACGAAAGACTGGCTTCACATAAAATGTTAATGCGTTGATAAAACGATAGTAGCTTGATAGACCCTGCTCACCTCTAGTGAACATCTCTGAACATCCTTTGGTAAGTTTATCAGTAGAAGTTATGAACTCTCCAAATAATGTCACCTGTTGCGCATGTTTGTTTACTCGATCCACATGGTCCACGGCGCGCCGTGGCCAGTGCGGGGAGCGGGGCGGGTGCTCCCTCGCACAGGCCACTGCGCGCCATGATCACAACGCACCGTGCGCACGGGCGGCCGCGGTGCGCGCATGGGCCGCGGTGCGCGCATGGGCTGGCGTGCGCGCACGGGCCGCGCGGGCTGCGGTGCGCCGTGCTCCCCCGTACGCACTCCCCATGCTACGCGCCGCACCCGCCGCCTAATGTTGGACTAATGCTCGTTGCTGAGAGAGTTTTTTAGCATTTCAAAACAATTACTGCCACAACGATGTATTGAAGCTTCAAAGCAACAAAAAGACAAAATGTGGGTTCAACCCCCCCCAAGACGAAAAATATTACGTATTTTCAGCTTCAACCCATTTTGAGATGATCCCTTAGTGCACTTTACCTCGCACTGTATTTAAGGAAACCAGTTTTGGAGTTCCACTACCGCTTCCTCACGTCTACAGTCTTTTCTCTCCTCACTCCTCTCCTTTTCTCCCTCCTTGTCTCCTCTTTCTACTTTCCTCTCTCCTTCTCTTCACTATCGCTTGCTTCCCTGGTTCCTTCTCTTCTTGTCTCCTTCCTCTTACTCTCCTCCTCATGTTTCTTTCCCTCCTCGCTCCTCGTCCTTGGGTCCTATATCTGATCCTGAAGTCCATTATCCACAGTGCGTTTGTGATTGGCTGAGTTCCCTTAAGGCAGAGACAGATCGGTTGATTCGATTGGCTGAGCACTCACTAATGGTATCCTGTCTTCTCCAATCATATCAGGTTTTATCATTCGTCCCGCCCACTTCTATTCGCAGGTTTTTTTTCTGATAATGTCAATGGAAGAGTTAGGGAAGCAGTGGAAGTTTTGGGGGAGACTATTGTATCATTATTTTGATTCAGAACATTTTCTTTTTGTGGAATTTATGTGCATTGTTTGTCTGTTTTGTGGTTTATGACAGATTGATGAAGCATTGAAATAGTTTCAGGATATGTTGAGGACATTCTCGATGAACACTGATATCCTTAATTTGATTTCATTCACATTACTTCTCCAACCATTCCTCTAGTCACTCGTATGTGGCCAGTTTTATGAATGACGAAGTAAATGTGACAAAGACAACTGCTATTTACAAAAAAAGCATGTGACAGAATGTTTCTTGTGTTTCATGTTTCTTATGAATTTAAATAATGTACTATTCTCAAATTCTCACAATTATTTTTTAGTTCCTACAATTATACTATGTAATTATGACTAGAGGTGGGAGATGTATCGAAAAATGTACAGTATGCCAATTGTTGTTTTGGAGATATGCAAGAATATCGTCTGATGTGATCTTTCAGGGTATAAAGTGATATTTGTTTCCTTTTGTGGTTAATTCTAAGGTAATTTCATGTTTTCCAAGACATTTAAAGGGTAATTTGAGCACATTCCTGATGAATCAGTGAGTTAATATCAGTAACCCTCTATCGTGATAATGTTTAACTAAATAATCTTGACATGCCTAGATTATTTTGTAAGATATGTCTTTCTCTTCGTCTCTCAGCTGTCTGCACTGAGTTGTCCCATGGAAGTGTCAGAGAAGGACAGCACATATCTTGGAATGTTTTTTTGTAACCTTTGTTAAATTGTCTGTATTTTATTCAGTCAGTCCTACAGTTGTGACCTTGCACTGAGCCGATGGAACTGCCGGGTCTGGAGGAGTTTTGCGCGTCCTCTGCTCGCTGCTGCAGTGACATAATGTTCACATGAAATTTTAATAAAGAGTCATGTGACTGTTCTTTATTTAAACTCACGCAGATACGGGAGTTTCCCTCTGAGGCCGGACTTGCCAAGTCCTGGCTCAGACATGATTGGTACTAGTTTAGATCTGGTTTGAACCTGGTTTAAATCATTTTCATTGTCGCATTGTTCATTGTTTACTCCTGCTTTGGATCTGACCTCTTTATTCTTAACCTAATTATTACCTCAGCAATAAATATTATTCCTGGGGTTCACATAAAACAAGACAGCCACTTTTAAAAGAACATTACTCACATATTTAGATGTTAATTACACATATACATAGTTTTAATAAAAAATTTACATCATACATTTTGTCCTTTTAAATTTGAATCTTCTCAAACAAACTAAGTTATTAACAAGACAGATGCCAAATATAGTTAAACTATTTGCAACCATTTCTTTATTAATTGTAGATTGTTTTTATTTATTTTCTAATGATGTCCTCTTTCTTTATCTTTGTCCAGTTTGGAGGCAGATCATTCCAGTTTTTAAAATAGCACTGTTGTTCATTTGCACAAAAACACACTTGGCACAGTTCCTGGCTTGATTTTACTGCATTTTTATGACTAATTTTGTTATTATTGATTTTAAAGTCCAGGTTTGGTCCTGGTTTAGATCTCATGTCTATCTGTTTTTTTGCAGACTCACTCCTCGTTCATCTCTCATCCACATCCTGTCTCTTATCTGTTCATCCACAGTTTTTTTTTGGCTCCGTTTCAGCTCTTCTCCTCTTCTTCTTCCTGTCTTTCTCTGTCCGGCTCTGGAGGAACTGATGAGATAATAATGGGCTCTGAAATGAGACCGAATCAGAAATACAACTTCATTTGTAAACTCTTTCACTGATGTCTCTGCAGTGACTGGAAGGGCATCTGACATACAACCAATACATACAATTCGGGACTCGACTTGGACTTGAATACCAGGGACTCTGGACGTGGAGCCCTGTGACTTGAGCCGACTTGATTCTGCTCTTCAAAACATGGAAGAATTAGAAAACAAACTCACTTCGTTCTACTGTACAAGAACAAACTGGAACATGTTCCATGGGACTTGAATTGGGACTCAACTTGGGACTTGACTTGGGACTGGACTTGGGACTGGACTTGGGACTGGACTTGGGACTGGACTTGGCACTCGACTTGGGACTGGACTTGGGACTGGACTTGGGACTGGACTTGGGACTGGACTTGGGACTGGACTTGGGACTGGACTTGGGACTGGACCTGGGACTGGACCTGGGACTCGACCTGGGACTCGACCTGGGACTCGACCTGGGACTCAACCTGGGACTCGGCCTGGGACTCGACCTGGGACTTGGCCTGGGACTCGACCTGGGACTCAATCTGGGACTCGACTTGGGACTCGACTTGACTTGAGTAGGATCCTAATTCATTAAAAGAGAAAGGTTTGTAATAAAAACTCAAATATCTACATTTGTTAATAATACATGTGTACACGCAGTCTAGATTCAGTACAGTGAATATTCAGGTCTGTTATAAGCCTGATGTCTTTAAACGCTGGATCCTGCTCTGATTGGTCAGAGCAGAAGACTTAAACATGAGTGGAATTATCGACTCTCCATTTCCTGTCATGTATGCAAATGAGGCAGTCACATGATCTCACTTCTGATTAGCATAAGCTGATTTATGAAGTTGAAATATGACTAATGCCTTTCTCAGGGGCACTCAGGGTAGTTCTGTGACATGAGCATTGTTGTAGTTTGAATAGAAGACATTGATAACATGTTTCTTTGAATATGTGAGTTAAAGCATAAGCATGACATGATGGCAGAGTGGTTATTCTCTTTCCTACTCCTCACTCCAGGTTGTGTCCAAGTATATCATGTCCACCCAGTTTTAGATCTTTAATCACCTTGTTTCACCTATTTTTATATTATTCTTTTGTTATTTCACACATTCACTGCGAGTTAAATCACATCTGTTTTATTGTTAAATATAGATGTTTATTATATGTTCTCAAATGGCAGCCAGAGCGTAAACACAAGTCAAAGGTCAATTGGATGTATGGAAGCCCCGAAGGCTCAAACTCAAAGCTCTCTCTCTCTAATGATGGTTTAACTTCACCCATCTCTGTGGCCTCTGGCTCTGGTGATGTGCACATGGAAATATAGGCCAGATATGAGGTTTTTATGGAACCCATTCAGTTAAATCTAAAAGCTTATGTAACCGAAGGGAAAGGTATATTGTACAGTACAAGATATACAATATGTGAGACCCACAATCAATTTTTTGCCCACATAAACATGTGAGTTACATTTGAAAAGAAAGTAACGTTCGTTGGTGGTTTACGTCACAGATTATGTATATGAAAAGTGATTAGTGGTAGTAATTGATTTTAGTTTTAATAGATTTTTTTGTTTTTTTACATAAAAGCTATTCATTTAATGGACAGTGAATTGTGAGTGGTGTCCTGGGAAAGAAATAAGCTGGTTTAAAGAAAATCCTCGGTTCTGGTTAATTACATTCTGACAAAATTAGAGAAATTCATATTTATGGACACTCCATGTTCATATTTTTCAAATCAAAAACTAAAAAACACAGCATTGTTTAATTGTCTGGTTGTCGTATTTGTCAGCTGAAACCTCAAACTACACGGCATGGCTGTGCACCTGTATCTACAGGTGGGTCAGGGCACAGAAAAGGGAGTGCCGCAGGGTCGAACGGAAATGGCGCAAGTCAAAGCTCCAGGTTCAAAAAGAGATTTACAAAGAGAAGCTGAACATGTACAACCTAATCTTATGTAGAACTAGGGAAAGATATTTTTCTGAAATAATTGGAAGCTGCAGTAACAACTCGCGTGTCCTGTTTGCCACAGTAAACAGATTAACAAACCCTCCAGCTCAGCTGCCGTTAGAACTCATTTCCACTCCAAGTGTAATGAGTTTGCATTATTCTTTAATGACAAAGTTCAGGGCATTAAAAATGCTATAAATCCCACAATGCAAAAAATTACCCTAAAACCACCAAGACACTTAGAGCTAACTCACTTTGCACCAGTAACTGACAAAACTGTCCATGAGATCATCACCAGTCTGAGTTCATCTACATGCTGCCTCGATGTGTTACCCACCAAATTTCTAAAGTCTGTGCTGAACAGTTTGTTAGCACCATTCACTCACATAGTTAACATATCGCTTCAATCTGGAACATTCCCAATGTCTTTGAAAACTGCGGTCATAAAACCTCTCCTAAAGAAGAGCAGTCTTGATGCCGCAGTACTGAGTCATTACCGGCCCATCTCTAATCTGCCATTTTGGGGCAAAGTCCTTGAAAAGGTTGTTTACCAACAGCTCACAGATTTCCTCTTAATAAACAACTCATTTGATGTTTTTCAGTCAGGTTTTAGACCTCATCACAGCACTGAGACTGCTCTTGTCAAGGTGACAAATGACATCCGCCTGAACACTGACACGGGCAAAGCCTCAGTCTTAATTCTGTTAGATCTGAGTGCTGCTTTTGACACTGTCGATCATGGGATCCTCTTACAGAGACTAGAGGACTGGGTGGGCATCACTGGCACTGCCCTAAACTGGTTAAGGTCCTATCTGGAAGACAGGAAGTACTTTGTTGAAATTGGTAGCTGTGTCTCAGACCACATGACCCTGACCTGTGGAGTGCCCCAAGGGTTAGTCCTGGGTCCCCTTCTGTTCAACCTCTACATGCTGCCGTTAGGTCAGTTGATACGCAGTGAAAATGTGTCCTATCACAATTATGCAGACGACACTCAGATCTATGTTTCACTATCGGCAGGTGAATATGGACCAGTAGATTCACTCTGTCACTGCATCCAACAGATCAGTTTGTGGATGCAAAACAACTTTCTCCAGCTGAACTCAGACAAGACTGAAATAATCGTTTTTGGCCACAGAAACAAAGAGAAAGTGTTAGCGGTCACCTCCAGAGTCTCGCTCTAAAACCTACAAACCAAGTTAGAAATCTGGGGGTAATAATGGACTCAGACTTGAACTTTAAAAGCCACGTCAAATCAATAACATCAGCAGCTTTTTACCATCTAAAAACATTGCCAAAATCAAAAATATAGTGTCAAAACCAGATTTAGAGAGACTTGTCCATGCGTTTGTCTCCAGTAGATTAGACTACTGTAACGGCCTGCTCACTGGCCTCTCCAAACGAGTTGTAAAACAGCTGCAGTACATCCAGAACGCTGCTGCTCGGGTCCTGACTAGAACCAGGAAGTATGATCACATTAGTCCTGTTCTCAGGTCCCTGCACTGGCTCCTGTGGCTCAGAGAATAGACTTTAAAGCAGCTCTGCTTGTGTACAAGTCTCTCCATGGCCTAGCACCAAAGTACATCTTGGATATGTTAGTGCCATATGAACCATCTCGGACTCTGAGGACCTCAGGGACCGGCCTCCTACTGGTGCCCAGAGTCAGGACAAAACATGGGGAATCTGCGTTTCAGTTTTATGCAGCTAAAATCTGGAACAGTCTTCCTGAAGATGTGAGACAGGCTTCTACTCTGACAATGTTCAAATCTAAGCTAAAAACAGTTTTGTTTAGCTGCGCATATGACTGAAAGGATTTTTTCTGATTTTATTAGTTTAGACAATCAGTTGGATTGATCATTTTTAATTTAGTTAATTTTATTGTATTTCTGTTTCTGTAATTTCTTTGTGATTTGAATGCATTTTTCCTGCTGTGTGAAGCACTTTGAATTGCCTTGTGTATTAAATGTGCTCTACAAATAAACTTGCCTTGCCTTGCCTACTCCTGTTATTCAAATGCTCATTGAATTGGATGATATTGATGCTCTTATTGGTTGTGGCGACATTATAATTTCAGTTGTTTTCGAGCAGAGGCGTGAGAGCCAGTGAACCGTACATAATTCTGTCTGGGTCCACATTAACATGGCGTGCCTTTTACTGTACCGGTGTTTGTACTTCACTGATGCAGTAATTGTGTTTGTACTGCTTTATTGGACAGATATGAGCAGTGCATTAGAAGAGGCGCTGATGGACGAGAGAGACACTCGGTCGACTTATTTGCATTGGGACACGTTATAGTTTGACAGAAATGCGCTGTGTCCAGGCCATCAAACTGTTCATGGAAAAACTGCTGCCAAAAGTAAGATCTCCATTAATTTTTCAGAAAAAAGAGGACGCCTTTGAGGTACAGACAGTTGCTGGATGATGCTGTTTTTTGTCGTAGTAGCATCAGCAGCATTTGCAGTAGTGGTTGCAGTACTACAGTGGTAGAAGCTGCAGGTGTTTGTGGAAGTAGAACAGCAAAGTGGGCCTGAGAGAGACTTGTTGTGAGTGATTAATGTTTCTTGCGTCTGGACCTGCACCTGTAAAACCTAAACATAACGTGCAACAGTTTCAAAGTGCAACAGAAACATGACTGGCCCCTTTTTCGTAGTTGCGAATTAAGATAAGATAAGATAAGATAAGATATTCCTTTACTGTCCACACATGGGGAAATGTTGTTGTTACAACGCAGTAGATGCAGGGGGGAAGGACAGATAACTTATAGGAAGTACAAAACAAAAAAATAAAAAAAAAATAAAAAGATAAAATATGAGATAAAGATCCAAATAAAATTAAATAGAATAAAATAATAATAAAATTAAATAAAATTAAATAATAATAATAAAATAAAGTAAAGTAAAATAGCTAGCATAAGACTAAATAATACTAATACTAATGGTAAGTAAACAAAACACTCTTATTTACATCAGTTGTATGCACATGAATATGGCCTTAATTGCTTGTGAGTACGACAGTAATTGCACATGAATATGACGGTATTGCACATGATTAAGAATTATGAATGAATGAACGAAACCTGACCAGATAAGTAAAGTATCAGGTGTTTTCCACAGATCTGTCTTCATCTGGTAGTGTCACCTGCTTGTCTCTGTGGAGCTGGATGGAGAGGAAGCTAATGCCCTCTCTCTGTCTCCCTCCTTCCCTTACTCTGTTTCCCTCCCTCCCTCTCTCTGTCTCCCTCCTTCCCTCTCTCTGTCTCCCTCCTTCCCTCTCTCTGTTTCCCTCCCTCCCTCTCTCTGTCTCCCTCCTTCCCTCTCTCTGTTTCCCTCCCTCCCTCTCTCTGTCTCCCTCCCTCTCTATGTCTCCCTCCTTCCCTCTCTCTGTCTCCCTGCCTCTCTCTGTCACAGGTATGGAGACATGGTTCCTAACACCATTGCGGGGAAGATCTTTGGTTCCATCTGTTCCCTGAGTGGAGTCCTGGTCATAGCCCTGCCAGTCCCTGTCATCGTGTCAAACTTCAGCCGGATCTACCACCAAAACCAGAGAGCTGACAAGATGAGGGCCCAGCAGGCGAGTCCATTTTGAACAGAAAACACAAATACAGTTAACTCTGATGTGGTCGTGTACTTTCCCTCGTCTTGCTGATGTTAAAGTTCTGTGTCCTTTTATTTTGTAGAAAGTGCGAATGGCCCGGATCCGAATGGCAAAGAAAGGAACAACCAACGCCTTCCTGCAGTACAAGGACGATCAGGGAATAGGGGTACAACTACTACTACTGCTACTACTACTACTGCTACTACTACTACTGCTACTACTACTAATACTGCTACTACTACTACTGCTACTACTACTACTACTACTACTACTGCTACTACTACTACTACTACTACTACTACTACTACTGCTACTACTACTACTGCTACTAATACTGCTACTACTACTACTGCTACTACTACTGCTACTACTACTACTACTGCTATTACTACTACTGCTACTACTACTGCTTCTATTAATCCCTTCATAGTGAACCCTTTATTTCTCTCCAGTTGCTCCAGTTTGAACCACTTTTACAGTTTTTTTTCAATCGCTTTAACACCTATATCTACATTTTGGCACAAATTTCAAAACTTTGCACTCAGGGATGAAACTCTTATATTGGCACCACCTTACATCATCCATTTTAATCCTTAACCCTCAAAACTATAAAACACTTTTTGCAGAACCGTGAACCATTGACTATTCAAACACAGATCGCATGTAACATGCTCTGTGCATGTTCTACAGTTTGTCCGCCTAAAAACTGCACACTCTGATCCAGGACTATGAAAAGACACAGAACTCACACATAACACAACAGAACACACATAGAACACACACGGAATACATACAGAATACACGCAGAACACACACAGAACGCACACAGAACACACGCAGAACACACACAGAATGCACACAGAACACACGCAGAACACACAACAGAACACATGCAGAACACAAACAGAACACACACAGAACGCACACAGAACGCACACAGAACACACACAGAACGCACACAGAACACACGCAGAACACAACACAGAACACATGCAGAACACAAACAGAACACACACAGAACGCACACAGAACGCACACAGAACGCACACAGAACACACACATAACACTCATAGAGCAGACCTATAGACCAATAACACACACACAGAATACACGCAGAACACAAGCAGAACACACAACAGAACACATACAGAACACAAGCAGAACACATGCAGAACACACAACAGAACACATGCAGAACACAAGCAGAACACACAACAGAACACACACAGAACACACAACAGAACACATGCAGAACACACAACAGAACACATGCAGAACACACACAGAACATAGGCAGAACACACAACAGAACACACACAGAACACACACAGAACACAAGCAGAACACACACAGAACACACAAAAGAACACACACAGAACACACAACAGAACACACAGGACACAAGCAGAACACAAGCAGAACACACACAGAACACACAACAGAACACACATAGAACACATACAGAACACACAACAGAACACACAGGACACAAGCAGACCACATGCAGAACACACACAGAACACAAGCAGAACACACACAGAACACACACAGAATACACAACAGAACACACGCAGAACACATACAGAACACACACAGAACACACACAGAACACAAGCAGAACACATGCAGAACACACACAGAATACACACAGAACACACACAGAACACACAACAGAACACACACAGAACACACACAGAACACACAACAGAATACACACAGAACACACACAGAACACATGCAGAACACACAACAGAACACACACAGAACACACAACAGAACACATGCAGAACACAAACAGAATACACACAGAACACACACAGAACACACAACAGAACACACACAGAACACAAGCAGAACACACGCAGAACACACACAGAACACACACAGAATACACAACAGAACACATGCAGAACACACACAGAACACAAGCAGAACACACACAGAACACACACAGAATACAGAACAGAACACACACAGAACACATACAGAACACAAGCAGAACACACACAGGACACACACAGAACACACGCAGAACACACGCAGAACACACACAGAACACATGCAGAACACACACAGAACACAAGCAGAACACACACAGAACACACACAGAATACACAACAGAACACATGCAGAACAAACACAGAACACAAGCAGAACACACACAGAACACACACAGAATACACAACAGAACACACACAGAACACATACAGAACACAAGCAGAACACACACAGGACACACACAGAACACACGCAGAACACACGCAGAACACACGCAGAACACACACAGAACACACACAGAACACACACAGAACACAAGCAGAACACATGCAGAACACATACAGAATACACACAGAACACACACAGAACACACACAGAACACACAACAGAACACACACAGAACACACACAGAACACACACAGAACACACATAGAACACACAACAGAATACACACAGAACACACACAGAACACACACAGAACACACACAGAACACACAACAGAACACACAACAGAACACATGCAGAACACACACAGAACACACACAGAACACACGCAGAACACACGCAGAACACACGCAGAACACACGCAGAACACAAACAGAACACAAGCAGAACACATGCAGAATACACACAGAATACACACAGAACACACACAGAACACACAACAGAACACACACAGAACACACACAGAACACACACAGAACACACATAGAACACGCAACAGAATACACACAGAACACACACAGAACACACAACAGAACACATGCAGAACACAAACAGAATACACACAGAACACACACAGAACACATGCAGAACACACACAGAACACACACAGAATACACACAGAACACACACAGAACACACAACAGAACACATGCAGAACACAAACAGAATACACACAGAACACACACAGAACACATGCAGAACACACACAGAACACACACAGAATACACACAGAACACACACAGAACACACAACAGAACACACACAGAACACACACAGAACACACAACAGAATACATGCAGAACACACACAGAACACATGCAGAACACACAACAGAACACACACAGAACACACAACAGAACACATGCAGAACACAAACAGAATACACACAGAACACACACAGAACACACAACAGAACACACACAGAACACACAACAGAACACATGCAGAACACAAACAGAATACACACAGAACACACACAGAACACACAACAGAACACACACAGAACACACAACAGAACACATGCAGAACACACACAGAACACAAGCAGAACACACACAGAATACACAACAGAACACATGCAGAACACACACAGAACACAATCAGAACACACACAGAACACACACAGAATACACAACAAAACACACACAGAACACATACAGAACACAAGCAGAACACACACAGGACACACACACAACACACACAGAACACACACAGAACACAATCAGAACACATGCAGAACACACACAGAATACACAACAGAACACACACAGAACACATACAGAACACAAGCAGAACACACACAGGACACACACAGAACACACGCAGAACACACGCAGAACACACACAGAACACATGCAGAACACACACAGAACACATGCAGAACACACACAGAACACACACAGAATACACAACAGAACACATGCAGAACAAACACAGAACACAAGCAGAACACACACAGAACACACACAGAATACACAACAGAACACACACAGAACACATACAGAACACAAGCAGAACACACACAGGACACACACAGAACACACGCAGAACACACGCAGAACACACGCAGAACACACACAGAACACACACAGAACACACACAGAACACAAGCAGAACACACACAGAACACACAACAGAACACACACAGAACACACACAGAACACACACAGAACACACACAGAACACACATAGAACACACAACAGAATACACACAGAACACACACAGAACACACACAGAACACACAACAGAACACACACAGAACACACAACAGAACACACAACAGAACACATGCAGAACACACACAGAACACACACAGAACACACGCAGAACACACGCAGAACACACGCAGAACACAAACAGAACACAAGCAGAACACATGCAGAATACACACAGAATACACACAGAACACACACAGAACACACAACAGAACACACACAGAACACACACAGAACACACACAGAACACACATAGAACACGCAACAGAATACACACAGAACACACACAGAACACATGCAGAACACACAACAGAACACACACAGAACACACAACAGAACACATGCAGAACACAAACAGAATACACACAGAACACACACAGAACACACAACAGAACACACACAGAACACACAACAGAACACACAACAGAACACATGCAGAACACACACAGAACACATGCAGAACACACACAGAACACACACAGAATACACAACAGAACACATGCAGAACACACACAGAACACAAGCAGAACACACACAGAACACACACAGAATAGACAACAGAACACACACAGAACACATACAGAACACAAGCAGAACACACACAGGACACACACAGAACACACACAGAACACACGCAGAACACACACAGAACACAAGCAGAACACATGCAGAACACAAACAGAAT
This sequence comes from Eucyclogobius newberryi, assembly GCF_026437365.1. Classification (NCBI taxonomy): domain Eukaryota; kingdom Metazoa; phylum Chordata; class Actinopteri; order Gobiiformes; family Gobiidae; genus Eucyclogobius; species Eucyclogobius newberryi. The sequence continues at coordinate 21,939,672 of NW_027315801.1, forward strand.
ACACACAGAACACACACAGAACACACAAAGAACACACATAGAACACACAACAGAATACACACAGAACACACGCAGAACACACACAGAACACACAACAGAATACACAACAGAACACATGCAGAACACACACAGAACACAAGCAGAACACACACAGAATACACAACAGAACACACACAGAACACATACAGAACACACACAGAACACACAAAGAACACACACATAACACACGCAGAATACACACAGAATCCACACAGAACACACGCAGAATACACACAGAATACACACAGAACACACACAGAACACACAACAGAACACACACAGAACACACAGAACACACATAGAAAACACAACAGAATACACACAGAACACACACAGAACACATGCAGAACACACAGAACACACACAGAACACACAACAGAACACATGCAGAACACAAACAGAATACACACAGAACACACAACAGAACACACACAGAACACACAACAGAACACACAACAGAACACATGCCGAACACACACAGAACACAAGCAGAACACACACAGAACACACACAGAATACACAACAGAACACACACAGAACACATACAGAACACAAGCAGAACACACACAGGACACACACAGAACACAAGCAGAACACACACAGAACACACACAGAATACACAACAGAACACATGCAGAACACACACAGAATACACGCAGAACACACACAGAATACACACAGAACACAAGCAGAACACAGGCAGAACACACACAGAATACACACAGAACACACACAGAACACAAGCAGAACACATGCAGAATACACACAGAATACACACAGAACACACACAGAACACACAACAGAACACACACAGAACACACAACAGAACACACACAGAACACACACAGAACACACACAGAACACACACAGAACACACATAGAACACACACAGAACACACAACAGAACACACACAGAACACACACAGAACACACACAAAACACACACAGAATACACACAGAACACACGCAGAACACATGCAGAACACACAACAGACCACACACAGAACACAAACAGAATACACACAGAACACACACAGAACACATGCAGAACACACACAGAACACACACAGAACAAACACAGAATACACAACAGAACACATGCAGAACACACACAGAACACAAGCAGAACACACACAAAACACACACAGAATACACAACAGAACACACACAGAACACATACAGAACACAAGCAGAACACACACAGGACACACACAGAACACACACAGAACACACGCAGAACACACACAGAACACACACAGAACACAAGCAGAACACCGGCAGAACACACACAGAATACACACAGAACACACACAGAACACACGCAGAACACACACAGAACACACACAGAACACAAGCAGAACACCGGCAGAACACACACAGAATACACACAGAACACACACAGAACACACACAGAACACACAACAGAACACACACAGAACACACACAGAACACACACAGAACACATGCAGAACACACACAGAATACACACAGAACACACACAGAACACACAACAGAACACACACAGAACACACACAAAACACACACAGAACAAACACAGAACACACATAGAACACACAACAGAATACACACAGAACACACATAGAACACACAACAGAATACACACAGAACACACATAGAACACACAACAGAATACACACAGAACACACACAAAACACACACAAAACACACAACAGAACACACACAGAACACAAGCAGAACACACGCAGAACACACACAGAACACAAGCAGAACACACACAGAATACACAACAGAACACACAATAGAACACACGCTGAACACACACAGAACACAAGCAGAACACATGCAAAACACACACAGAATACACACAGAACACACACAGAACACACACAGAACACACACAGAACAAACACAGAACACACATAGAACACACAACAGAATACACACAGAACACACACAGAACACACACAGAACATACATAGAACACACAACAGAATACACACAGAACACACACAGAACACACAACAGAACACACACAGAACACATGCAGAACACAAACAGAATACACACAGAACACACACAGAACACACACAAAACACACAACAGAACACACACAGAACACAAGCAGAACACATGCAGAACACACACAGAATACACACAGAACACACACAGAACACAAGCAGAACACACACAGAACACACACAGAACACCCATAGAACACACACAGAACACACAACAGAATACACACAGAACACACACAGAACACACAACAGAACACACACAGAACACACAACAGAACACACAACAGAACACATGCAGAACACACACAGAACACAAGCAGAACACACACAGAACACACACAGAATACACAACAGAACACACACAGAACACATACAGAACACAAGCAGAACACACACAGGACACACACAGAACACAAGCAGAACACACACAGAATACACAACAGAACACATGCAGAACACACACAGAACACACACAGAACACAAGCAGAACACAGGCAGAACACACACAGAATACACACAGAACACACACAGAACACAAGCAGAACACATGCAGAATACACACAAAACACACATAGAACACACACAGAACACACAACAGAACACACACAGAACACACACAGAACACACACAGAATACACACAGAACACACGCAGAACACATGCAGAACACACAACAGACCACACACAGAACACAAACAGAATACACTGAGAACACACACAGAACACACAACAGAACACACACAGAACACACAATAGAACACACAACAGAACACATGCAGAACACACACAGAACACACACAGAACAAACACAGAATACACAACAGAACACATGCAGAACACACACAGAACACAAGCAGAACACACACAAAACACACACAGAATACACAACAGAACACACACAGAACACATACAGAACACAAGCAGAACACACACAGGACACACACAGAACACACATAGAACACACAACAGAATACACACAGAACACACACAGAACACATGCAGAACACACAGAACACACACAGAACACACAACAGAACACATGCAGAACACAAACAGAATACACACAGAACACACAACAGAACACACACAGAACACACAACAGAACACACAACAGAACACATGCAGAACACACACAGAACACAAGCAGAACACACACAGAACACACACAGAATACACAACAGAACACACACAGAACACATACAGAACACAAGCAGAACACACACAGGACACACACAGAACACAAGCAGAACACACACAGAACACACACAGAATACACAACAGAACACATGCAGAACACACACAGAATACACGCAGAACACAAGCAGAACACAGGCAGAACACACACAGAATACACACAGAACACACACAGAACACAAGCAGAACACATGCAGAATACACACAGAATACACACAGAACACACACAGAACACACAACAGAACACACACAGAACACACACAGAACACACACAGAACACACACAGAACACACACAGAACACACATAGAACACACACAGAACACACAACAGAACACACACAGAACACACACAGAACACACACAGAACACACACAGAATACACACAGAACACACGCAGAACACATGCAGAACACACAACAGACCACACACAGAACACAAACAGAATACACACAGAACACACACAGAACACACAACAGAACACACACAGAACACACAACAGAACACATGCAGAACACACACAGAACACACACAGAACAAACACAGAATACACAACAGAACACATGCAGAACACACACAGAACACAAGCAGAACACACACAAAACACACACAGAATACACAACAGAACACACACAGAACACATACAGAACACAAGCAGAACACACACAGGACACACACAGAACACACACAGAACACACGCAGAACACACACAGAACACACACAGAACACAAGCAGAACACACACAGAATACAAACAGAACACACACAGAACACACGCAGAACACACGCAGAACACACACAGAACACACACAGAACACACATAAAACACACAACAGAATACACACAGAACACACACAGAACACATGCAGAACACACAGAACACACAACAGAACACATGCAGAACACAAACAGAATACACACAGAACACACAACAGAACACACACAGAACACACAACAGAACACACAACAGAACACATGCAGAACACACACAGAACACAAGCAGAACACACACAGAACACACACAGAATACACAACAGAACACACGCAGAACACATACAGAACACAAGCAGAACACATACAGGACACACACAGAACACAAGCAGAACACACACAGAACTCACACAGAATACACAACAGAACACATGCAGAACACACACAGAATACACGCAGAACACACACAGAACACAAGCAGAACACATGCAGAATACACACAGAATACACACAGAACACAAGCAGAACACAGGCAGAACACACACAGAATACACACAGAACACACACAGAACACAAGCAGAACACATGCAGAATACACACAGAATACACACAGAACACACACAGAACACACAACAGAACACTCACAGAACACACACAGAACACACACAGAACACACACAGAACACACATAGAACACACACAGAACACACAACAGAACACACACAGAACACACACAGAACACACACAGAACACACACAGAACACACGCAGAACACATGCAGAACACACAACAGACCACACACAGAACACAAACAGAATACACAAAGAAACACACACAGAACACACAACAGAACACACACAGAACACACAACAGAACACACAACAGAACACATGCAGAACACACACAGAACACACACAGAACAAACACAGAATACACAACAGAACACATGCAGAACACACACAGAACACAAGCAGAACACACACAAAACACACACAGAATACACAACAGAACACACACAGAACACATACAGAACACAAGCAGAACACACACAGGACACACACAGAACACACACAGAACACACGCAGAACACACACAGAACACACACAGAACACACAACAGAACACACACAGAACACACAACAGAACACATGCAGAACACACACAGAACACAAGCAGAACACACACAGAACACACACAGAATACACAACAGAACACACACAGAACACATACAGAACACAAGCAGAACACACACAGGACACACACAGAACACAAGCAGAACACACACAGAACACACACAGAATACACAACAGAACACATGCAGAACACACACAGAATACACGCAGAACACACACAGAACACACACAGAACACAAGCAGAACACAGGCAGAACACACACAGAATACACACAGAACACACACAGAACACAAGCAGAACACATGCAGAATACACACAGAATACACACAGAACACACACAGAACACACAACAGAACACACACAGAACACACACAGAACACACACAGAACACACACAGAACACACATAGAACACACACAGAACACACAACAGAACACACACAGAACACACACAGAACACACACAGAACACACACAGAATACACGCAGAACACACGCAGAACACATGCAGAACACACAACAGACCACACACAGAACACAAACAGAATACACTGAGAACACACACAGAACACACAACAGAACACACACAGAACACACAACAGAACACACAACAGAACACATGCAGAACACACACAGAACACACACAGAACAAACACAGAATACACAACAGAACACATGCAGAACACACACAGAACACAAGCAGAACACACACAAAACACACACAGAATACACAACAGAACACACACAGAACACATACAGAACACAAGCAGAACACACACAGGACACACACAGAACACACACAGAACACACGCAGAACACACACAGAACACACACAGAACACACACAGAACACAAGCAGAACACCGGCAGAACACACACAGAATACACACAGAACACACACAGAACACACACAGAACACACAACAGAACACACACAGAACACACACAGAACACACACAGAACACACACAGAACACATGCAGAACACACACAGAATACACACAGAACACACACAGAACACACAACAGAACACACACAGAACACACACAAAACACACACAGAACACACACAGAACACACATAGAACACACAACAGAATACACACAGAACACACATAGAACACACAACAGAATACACACAGAACACACATAGAACACACAACAGAATACACACAGAACACACACAAAACACACAACAGAACACACACAGAACACAAGCAGAACACATGCAGAACACACACAGAATACACACAGAACACACACAGAACACACACAGAACACACAACAGAACACACACAGAACACATAATAGAACACACGCTTAACACACACAGAACACACACAGAACACAAGCAGAACACATGCAGAACACACACAGAATACACACAGAACACACACAGAACACACACAGAACACACAACAGAACACACACAGAACACACACAGAACACACATAGAACACACAACAGAATACACACAGAACACACACAGAACACACACAGAACACACATAGAACACACAACAGAATACACACAGAACACAACAGAACACACGCAGAACACATGCAGAACACAAACAGAATACACACAGAACACACACAGAACACACACAAAACACACAACAGAACACAAGCAGAACACATGCAGAACACACACAGAACACAAGCAGAACACACACAGAACACACACAGAACACACACAGAACACACAACAGAATACACACAGAACACACACAGAACACACACAGAATACACAACAGAACACACACAGAACACACACAGAACACATGCAGAACACACGCAGAACACACACAGAACACAAGCGGAACACATGCAGAATACACACAGAATACACACAGAACACAGACAGAACACACAACAGAACACACACAGAACACACACAGAACACACATAGAACACACAACAGAATACACACAGAACACACACAGAACACATGCAGAACACACAACAGAACACACACAGAACACACACAGAACACACAACAGAACACATGCAGAACACAAACAGAATACACACAGAACACACACAGAACACACAACAGAACACACAACAGAACACACAACAGAACACATGCAGAACACACACAGAACACAAGCAGAACACACACAGAACACACACAGAATACACAACAGAACACATGCAGAACAGACACAGAACACAAGCAGAACATACACAGAACACATACACAATACGCAACAGAACACACACAGAACACATACAGAACACAAGCAGAACACACACAGGACACACACAGAACACACACAGAACACACGCAGAACACACACAGAACACACACAGAACACACACAGAACACACACAGAACACACACAGAACACAAGCAGAACACAGGCAGAACACACACAGAACACACAACAGAACACATGCAGAACACAAACAGAATACACACAGAACACACACAAAACACACAACAGAACACACACAGAACACAAGCAGAACACATGCAGAACACACACAGAACACACACAGAACACACACAGAATACACAACAGAACACACAACAGAACACACACAGAACACACACAGAACACACACAGAACACACACAGAACACAAGCAGAACACATGCAGAACACACACATAATACACACAGAGCACACACAGAACACACACAGAACACACACAGAACACACAACAGAACACACACAGAACACACAACAGAACACAAGCAGAACACACACAGGACACACACAGAACACACATAGAACACACAACAGAATACACACAGAACACACACAGAACACATGCAGAACACACAGAACACACACAGAACACACAACAGAACACATGCAGAACACAAACAGAATACACACAGAACACACAACAGAACACACACAGAACACACAACAGAACACACAACAGAACACATGCAGAACACACACAGAACACAAGCAGAACACACACAGAACACACACAGAATACACAACAGAACACACACAGAACACATACAGAACACAAGCAGAACACACACAGGACACACACAGAACACAAGCAGAACACACACAGAACACACACAGAATACACAACAGAACACATGCAGAACACACACAGAATACACGCAGAACACAAGCAGAACACAGGCAGAACACACACAGAATACACACAGAACACACACAGAACACAAGCAGAACACATGCAGAATACACACAGAATACACACAGAACACACACAGAACACACAACAGAACACACACAGAACACACACAGAACACACACAGAACACACACAGAACACACAACAGAACACACACAGAACACACACAGAACACACACAGAACACACACAGAACACATGCAGAACACACACAGAATACACACAGAACACACACAGAACACACAACAGAACACACACAGAACACACACAAAACACACACAGAACACACACAGAACACACATAGAACACACAACAGAATACACACAGAACACACATAGAACACACAACAGAATACACACAGAACACACATAGAACACACAACAGAATACACACAGAACACACACAAAACACACAACAGAACACACACAGAACACAAGCAGAACACATGCAGAACACACACAGAATACACACAGAACACACACAGAACACACACAGAACACACAACAGAACACACACAGAACACATAATAGAACACACGCTTAACACACACAGAACACACACAGAACACAAGCAGAACACATGCAGAACACACACAGAATACACACAGAACACACACAGAACACACACAGAACACACAACAGAACACACACAGAACACACACAGAACACACATAGAACACACAACAGAATACACACAGAACACACACAGAACACACACAGAACACACATAGAACACACAACAGAATACACACAGAACACAACAGAACACACGCAGAACACATGCAGAACACAAACAGAATACACACAGAACACACACAGAACACACACAAAACACACAACAGAACACAAGCAGAACACATGCAGAACACACACAGAACACAAGCAGAACACACACAGAACACACACAGAACACACACAGAACACACAACAGAATACACACAGAACACACACAGAACACACACAGAATACACAACAGAACACACACAGAACACACACAGAACACATGCAGAACACACGCAGAACACACACAGAACACAAGCGGAACACATGCAGAATACACACAGAATACACACAGAACACAGACAGAACACACAACAGAACACACACAGAACACACACAGAACACACATAGAACACACAACAGAATACACACAGAACACACACAGAACACATGCAGAACACACAACAGAACACACACAGAACACACACAGAACACACAACAGAACACATGCAGAACACAAACAGAATACACACAGAACACACACAGAACACACAACAGAACACACAACAGAACACACAACAGAACACATGCAGAACACACACAGAACACAAGCAGAACACACACAGAACACACACAGAATACACAACAGAACACATGCAGAACAGACACAGAACACAAGCAGAACATACACAGAACACATACACAATACGCAACAGAACACACACAGAACACATACAGAACACAAGCAGAACACACACAGGACACACACAGAACACACACAGAACACACGCAGAACACACACAGAACACACACAGAACACACACAGAACACACACAGAACACACACAGAACACAAGCAGAACACACACAGAACACACACAGAACACACACAGAACACACACAGAACACACGCAGAACACATGCAGAACACACAACAGACCACACACAGAACACAAACAGAATACACAAAGAAACACACACAGAACACACAACAGAACACACACAGAACACACAACAGAACACACAACAGAACACATGCAGAACACACACAGAACACACACAGAACAAACACAGAATACACAACAGAACACATGCAGAACACACACAGAACACAAGCAGAACACACACAAAACACACACAGAATACACAACAGAACACACACAGAACACATACAGAACACAAGCAGAACACACACAGGACACACACAGAACACACACAGAACACACGCAGAACACACACAGAACACACACAGAACACACAACAGAACACACACAGAACACACAACAGAACACATGCAGAACACACACAGAACACAAGCAGAACACACACAGAACACACACAGAATACACAACAGAACACACACAGAACACATACAGAACACAAGCAGAACACACACAGGACACACACAGAACACAAGCAGAACACACACAGAACACACACAGAATACACAACAGAACACATGCAGAACACACACAGAATACACGCAGAACACACACAGAACACACACAGAACACAAGCAGAACACAGGCAGAACACACACAGAATACACACAGAACACACACAGAACACAAGCAGAACACATGCAGAATACACACAGAATACACACAGAACACACACAGAACACACAACAGAACACACACAGAACACACACAGAACACACACAGAACACACACAGAACACACATAGAACACACACAGAACACACAACAGAACACACACAGAACACACACAGAACACACACAGAACACACACAGAATACACGCAGAACACACGCAGAACACATGCAGAACACACAACAGACCACACACAGAACACAAACAGAATACACTGAGAACACACACAGAACACACAACAGAACACACACAGAACACACAACAGAACACACAACAGAACACATGCAGAACACACACAGAACACACACAGAACAAACACAGAATACACAACAGAACACATGCAGAACACACACAGAACACAAGCAGAACACACACAAAACACACACAGAATACACAACAGAACACACACAGAACACATACAGAACACAAGCAGAACACACACAGGACACACACAGAACACACACAGAACACACGCAGAACACACACAGAACACACACAGAACACACACAGAACACAAGCAGAACACCGGCAGAACACACACAGAATACACACAGAACACACACAGAACACACACAGAACACACAACAGAACACACACAGAACACACACAGAACACACACAGAACACACACAGAACACATGCAGAACACACACAGAATACACACAGAACACACACAGAACACACAACAGAACACACACAGAACACACACAAAACACACACAGAACACACACAGAACACACATAGAACACACAACAGAATACACACAGAACACACATAGAACACACAACAGAATACACACAGAACACACATAGAACACACAACAGAATACACACAGAACACACACAAAACACACAACAGAACACACACAGAACACAAGCAGAACACATGCAGAACACACACAGAATACACACAGAACACACACAGAACACACACAGAACACACAACAGAACACACACAGAACACATAATAGAACACACGCTTAACACACACAGAACACACACAGAACACAAGCAGAACACATGCAGAACACACACAGAATACACACAGAACACACACAGAACACACACAGAACACACAACAGAACACACACAGAACACACACAGAACACACATAGAACACACAACAGAATACACACAGAACACACACAGAACACACACAGAACACACATAGAACACACAACAGAATACACACAGAACACAACAGAACACACGCAGAACACATGCAGAACACAAACAGAATACACACAGAACACACACAGAACACACACAAAACACACAACAGAACACAAGCAGAACACATGCAGAACACACACAGAACACAAGCAGAACACACACAGAACACACACAGAACACACACAGAACACACAACAGAATACACACAGAACACACACAGAACACACACAGAATACACAACAGAACACACACAGAACACACACAGAACACATGCAGAACACACGCAGAACACACACAGAACACAAGCGGAACACATGCAGAATACACACAGAATACACACAGAACACAGACAGAACACACAACAGAACACACACAGAACACACACAGAACACACATAGAACACACAACAGAATACACACAGAACACACACAGAACACATGCAGAACACACAACAGAACACACACAGAACACACACAGAACACACAACAGAACACATGCAGAACACAAACAGAATACACACAGAACACACACAGAACACACAACAGAACACACAACAGAACACACAACAGAACACATGCAGAACACACACAGAACACAAGCAGAACACACACAGAACACACACAGAATACACAACAGAACACATGCAGAACAGACACAGAACACAAGCAGAACATACACAGAACACATACACAATACGCAACAGAACACACACAGAACACATACAGAACACAAGCAGAACACACACAGGACACACACAGAACACACACAGAACACACGCAGAACACACACAGAACACACACAGAACACACACAGAACACACACAGAACACACACAGAACACAAGCAGAACACAGGCAGAACACACACAGAACACACAACAGAACACATGCAGAACACAAACAGAATACACACAGAACACACACAAAACACACAACAGAACACACACAGAACACAAGCAGAACACATGCAGAACACACACAGAACACACACAGAACACACACAGAATACACAACAGAACACACAACAGAACACACACAGAACACACACAGAACACACACAGAACACACACAGAACACAAGCAGAACACATGCAGAACACACACATAATACACACAGAGCACACACAGAACACACACAGAACACACACAGAACACACAACAGAACACACACAGAACACACAACAGAACACACAACAGAACACATGCAGAACACACACAGAACACAAGCAGAACACACACAGAACACAAGCAGAACACACAACAGAACACACACAGAACACACACAGAACACACGCAGAACACACGCAGAACACACGCAGAACACACACAGAACACAAGCAGAACACATGCAGAATACACACAGAATACACACAGAACACACAGAACACACAACAAAACACACACAGAACACACACAGAATACACACAGAACACACACAGAACACACGCAGAACACACAACAGAACACACACAGAACACACACAGAACACACAACAGAACACATGCAGAACACAAACAGAATACACACAGAACACACATAGAACACACAACAGAACACACACAGAACACACACAGAATACACAACAGAACACACACAGAACACATACAGAACACAAGCAGAACACACACAGAACACACACAGAACACAAGCAGAACACAGGCAGAACACACACAGAACACACACAGAACACACAACAGAACACATGCAGAACACAAACAGAATACACACAAAAAACACAACAGAAGACACACAGAACACAAGCAGAACACATGCAGAACACACACAGAACACACACAGAACACACACAGAACACTTGCAGAACACATGCAGAACACACACAGAATACACACAGAACACACACAGAACTCACACAGAACACACAACAGAACACACACAGAACACACACGGAACACACACAGAACACACATAGAACACACACAGAACACACATAGAACACACAACAGAATACACACAGAACACACACAGAACACACGCAGAACACACACAGAACACACACAGAACACATGCAGAACACAAATAGAACACACACAGAACACACACAGAACACAAGCAGAACACACAACAGAACACATGCAGAACACACACAGAACACACACAGAACACACACAGAACACACAGAAAACACACAGAACACACAACAGAACACACAACAGAACACACAGCAGAACACACGCAGAACACAAGCAGAACACACACAGAACACACACAGAATACACAACAGAACACATGCAGAACACACACAGAACACAAGCAGAACACACACAGAATACACAACAGAACACACACAGAACACACGCAGAACACACACAGAACACACACAGAACACAAGCAGAACACAGGCAGAACACACACAGAACACACACAGAACACACATAGAACACACAACAGAATACACACAGAACACACACAGAACACACGCAGAACACACAACAGAACACACACAGAACACACACAGAACACACAACAGAACACACACAGAACACTCACAGAACACACACAGAATACACAACAGAACACACAACAGAACACACACAGAACACACGCAGAACACACACAGAACACACACAGAATACACACAGAACACACATAGAACACACAACACAATACACACAGAACACACACAGAACACACACAGAACACACACAGAACACACATAGAACACACAACAGAATACACACAGAACACACACAGAACACACAACAGAACACACACAGAACACACACAGAACACAAACAGAATACACACAGAACACACACAGAACACACACAAAACACACAACAGAACACACACAGAACACATGCAGAGCACACACAGAATACACACAGAACACAAGCAGAACACATGCAGAACACAAACAGAACACACACAGAACACACACAGAACACAAGCAGAACACATGCAGAACACACACAGAACACACACAGAACACACACAGAACACACACAGAACACACACAGAACACAAGCAGAACACATGCAGAACACACACAGAACACACACAGAACACAAGCAGAACACATGCAGAACACACACAGAACACACACAGAACACAAGCAGAACACACACAGAACACACACAGAATACACAACAGAACACATGCAGAACACACACAGAACACACACAGAACAAACACAGAATACACAACAGAACATATGCAGAACACACACAGAACACAAGCAGAACACACACAAAACACACACAGAATACACAACAGAACACACACAGAACACATACAGAACACAAGCAGAACACACACAGGACACACACAGAACACACACAGAACACACGCAGAACACACACAGAACACACACAGAACACACACAGAACACAAGCAGAACACCGGCAGAACACACACAGAATACACACAGAACACAAGCAGAACACACACAGAACACACAACAGAACACACACAGAACACACACAGAACACACACAGAACACACACAGAACACATGCAGAACACACACAGAATACACACAGAACACACACAGAACACACAACAGAACACACACAGAACACACACAAAACACACACAGAACACACACAGAACACACATAGAACACACAACAGAATACACACAGAACACACATAGAACACACAACAGAATACACACAGAACACACATAGAACACACAACAGAATACACACAGAACACACACAAAACACACAACAGAACACACACAGAACACAAGCAGAACACACGCAGAACACACGCAGAACAGACGCAGAACACACACAGAACACAAGCAGAACACATGCAGAACACACACAGAATACACACAGAACACACACAGAACACACACAGAACACACAACAGAACACACACAGAACACACAATAGAACACACGCTTAACACACACAGAACACACACAGAACACACACAGAACACAAGCAGAACACATGCAGAACACACACAGAATACACACAGAACACACACAGAACACACACAGAACACACAACAGAACACACACAGAACACACACAGAACACACATAGAACACACAACAGAACACACACAGAACACACACAGAACACACATAGAACACACAACAGAATACACACAGAACACACGCAGAACACATGCAGAACACAAACAGAATACACACAGAACACACACAGAACACACACAAAACACACAACAGAACACAAGCAGAACACATGCAGAACACACACAGAATACACACAGAACACACACAGAACACAAGCAGAACACACACAGAACACACACAGAACACACACAGAACACACAACAGAATACACACAGAACACACACAGAACACACACAGAATACACAACAGAACACACACAGAACACACACAGAACACACGCAGAACACACGCAGAACACACACAGAACACAAGCGGAACACATGCAGAATACACACAGAATACACACAGAACACAGACAGAACACACAACAGAACACACACAGAACACACACAGAACACACATAGAACACACAACAGAATACACACAGAACACACACAGAACACATGCAGAACACACAACAGAACACACACAGAACACACACAGAACACACAACAGAACACATGCAGAACACAAACAGAATACACACAGAACACACACAGAACACACAACAGAACACACAACAGAACACACAACAGAACACATGCAGAACACACACAGAACACAAGCAGAACACACACAGAACACACACAGAATACACAACAGAACACATGCAGAACAGACACAGAACACAAGCAGAACATACACAGAACACATACACAATACGCAACAGAACACACACAGAACACATACAGAACACAAGCAGAACACACACAGGACACACACAGAACACACACAGAACACACGCAGAACACACACAGAACACACACAGAACACACACAGAACACACACAGAACACACACAGAACACAAGCAGAACACAGGCAGAACACACACAGAACACACAACAGAACACATGCAGAACACAAACAGAATACACACAGAACACACACAAAACACACAACAGAACACACACAGAACACAAGCAGAACACATGCAGAACACACACAGAACACACACAGAACACACACAGAATACACAACAGAACACACAACAGAACACACACAGAACACACACAGAACACACACAGAACACACACAGAACACAAGCAGAACACATGCAGAACACACACATAATACACACAGAGCACACACAGAACACACACAGAACACACACAGAACACACAACAGAACACACACAGAACACACAACAGAACACACAACAGAACACATGCAGAACACACACAGAACACAAGCAGAACACACACAGAACACAAGCAGAACACACAACAGAACACACACAGAACACACACAGAACACACGCAGAACACACGCAGAACACACGCAGAACACACACAGAACACAAGCAGAACACATGCAGAATACACACAGAATACACACAGAACACACAGAACACACAACAGAACACACACAGAACACACACAGAATACACACAGAACACACACAGAACACACGCAGAACACACAACAGAACACACACAGAACACACACAGAACACACAACAGAACACATGCAGAACACAAACAGAATACACACAGAACACACATAGAACACACAACAGAACACACACAGAACACACACAGAATACACAACAGAACACACACAGAACACATACAGAACACAAGCAGAACACACACAGAACACACACAGAACACAAGCAGAACACAGGCAGAACACACACAGAACACACACAGAACACACAACAGAACACATGCAGAACACAAACAGAATACACACAAAAAACACAACAGAAGACACACAGAACACAAGCAGAACACATGCAGAACACACACAGAACACACACAGAACACACACAGAACACTTGCAGAACACATGCAGAACACACACAGAACACACACAGAACACACACAGAACTCACACAGAACACACAACAGAACACACACAGAACACACACGGAACACACACAGAACACACATAGAACACACACAGAACACACATAGAACACACAACAGAATACACACAGAACACACACAGAACACACGCAGAACACACACAGAACACACACAGAACACATGCAGAACACAAACAGAACACACACAGAACACACACAGAACACAAGCAGAACACACAACAGAACACATGCAGAACACACACAGAACACACACAGAACACACACAGAACACACAGAAAACACACAGAACACACAACAGAACACACAACAGAACACATGCAGAACACACGCAGAACACAAGCAGAACACACACAGAACACACACAGAATACACAACAGAACACATGCAGAACACACACAGAACACAAGCAGAACACACACAGAATACACAACAGAACACACACAGAACACACGCAGAACACACACAGAACACACACAGAACACAAGCAGAACACAGGCAGAATACACACAGAACACACACAGAACACACATAGAACACACAACAGAATACACACAGAACACACACAGAACACACGCAGAACACACAACAGAACACACACAGAACACACACAGAACACACAACAGAACACATGCAGAACACACACAGAACACTCACAGAACACACACAGAATACACAACAGAACACACAACAGAACACACACAGAACACACGCAGAACACACACAGAACACACACAGAATACACACAGAACACACATAGAACACACAACACAATACACACAGAACACACACAGAACACACACAGAACACACACAGAACACACATAGAACACACAACAGAATACACACAGAACACACACAGAACACACAACAGAACACACACAGAACACACACAGAACACAAACAGAATACACACAGAACACACACAGAACACACACAAAACACACAACAGAACACACACAGAACACATGCAGAGCACACACAGAATACACACAGAACACAAGCAGAACACATGCAGAACACACACAGAACACACACAGAACACACACAGAACACAAGCAGAACACATGCAGAACACACACAGAACACACACAGAACACACACAGAACACACACAGAACACAAGCAGAACACATGCAGAACACACACAGAACACACACATAGAACACACACAGAACACACACAGAACACACACAGAACACACACAGAACACACACAGAACACACACAGAACACAAGCAGAACACACAACAGAACACATGCAGAACACACACAGAACACACACAGAACACACACAGAACACACAGAAAACACACAGAACACACAACAGAACACACACAGAACACACACAGAACACATCAGAACACACACATAGAACACACACAGAACACACACAGAACACACACAGAACACACACAGAACACACACATAGAACACACACAGAACACACACAGAACACACACAGAACACACACAGAACACACACAGAACACACACAGAACACACACAGAACACACACAGAACACACACAGAACACACAGCCCTCACAAGCGTCTCATGTCTAAATCCCTGGATTAAAAAGTAGACCTGGATCTAACCCTGGGCACGACCTTTCTGGAGGTGGAAAATCACTTGCTTGATTCCATGGAACATTCTTTAAGGTGATAGATATGTTTAATGCCAGTCTGTGGAATATTATAGCTAAAGAAACAAGCAAAAAGAGGCTCCTCCAGGCCAAGTTAAATTCCAATATTTCACTCCTTTAAAGACACAAAATATGATTGATGCTGGTGAGGTATATGTATATGTATATGAGGAGTGTGGTTCTGATAGACTTGATTATTTATTTTGCCTTTTATTTATAATTAGGTGAATGTAATGCGGATAGAAAGATTTTTCGGTTGTACTTGTAGGCTTTATTGGACAGGTCAGTGCAGCATGCAATCGGGATGAGAGAGGGTAGGACATGCAGCAAATTTTCAGAGCAAGATGGAAACTCACGAAGCTGCAATCCACCCACATGGCACGTGTGCTATCCACTCAACCACCGAGCAGATAGAACGCAGTGGTTTGGTAACTCCAAAGTGCCCTCTAGTGGAGAAGTGAAGTGAATGTTTACACTGTGTACGTCCCTACAACTAACTACTGTCCAGAAATGTGTCCAAACCCCAAATTTACCAGAGTATTTACATGACTGGGGAAAGTATAGCCACTTATTGCCACCAAAATATTTAAGATAGGATAAGATAAGATGGCCTTTAATTAAAATGACAAAAACAAATCAAATTTTCTAAGCGTCATATAATATATGTTGTCCTATAAATTCATTCATTTTTATCTTTTGGTTGGGCTGATGCGATAATTGCACATTATGTTGTAAGTATTGTTATTTTGGATCGTCCAAACTCTGGTCTTTGGCCCTGATGAGAGATAAAGATCGAGAGAAGCTGAGTCAGCTTCTGGAACAGAACCAGAACTAACATCACAGCACTTAGGACTTTAATTTAGACTACCTTCTAAGTGTGCGCTATATAGGAGGGAGGAGAGAGGAGACGAGGATAGGAGAGAGGGCTAATGCAACATAATGCATTTATAGCTTCAATATGTTCACTACAGAGGATGCGAGAGTGAATGAAGGAAATGAGCAAGAAGGAAAGACTTAAACTAACTTTTGTTTGTGGGATGCATCATATACAACAGATGACTCTTTAGCCTCCAAATAGCTATATGTAATCTGAGAGTTGTGAGGTTAATGGCCAGGATCTTAAAGTAAATATACTATTCTTCTTTGTGTGTGTGTGTGTGTGTGTTTGTGTGTGTGTGTGTGTGTTTGTTTGTGTGTGTGTGTGTGTGTGTGTGTGTGTGTGTTTGTGTGTGTTTTAGGAGCGCCACAACAGCACCACAACTATGTGTGTGAAGAATAGATCTGCATTTGAGCATCAGCACCACCACCTGCTGCACTGCCTCGAGAAAACGACTGTAAGTACTGTGAACGTTCTGCTGGATTGCGACACGAGTAAAACTACACTACAATGCAGAAGAGAGGGTTATGGCTTGTAGTTCTGTTGTAGTACCACAAGCCATAACCCTCTCTTCTGTATTCTCTTCCTTCACACTTCAAGTCTTCTTTACATGAATAAATGTCCTCTTAGATTGTCAGAAGATGTCATCTTTTATAGGATAGATAGACAGATAGGATCTGCTCCTGTCAGTGTCTCTTACAGTCCTTTGTCCTGTTCTCCACAGAATCACGAGTTCACAGATGAGATAACGTACAGTGAGCTGTGCATGACAGAATCGGCCTTCAGGACGAGCCGCAGCACCTCTCTGTCCAGCCAACAGGGGCACAACAACTCCACAGGCTGCTGCCCGCGCAGGGCGAGAAGAAGAGCCGCCATGAGATTGGCCAACTCCACGGTGTCTGTGAGCCGAGGCAGCATCCAGGAGCTGGACACGCTGCACTCCAAGACCACCACCATCATACACCAGACGTAAGATGGTTGTGAGCCAGTAGGGGGCAGCATCTACACCATATCCCTACAACATGTGCAGCAAATGAGTCCGTTTGACTTGATTAACCTTAAGCCAAACTTCACAATAGTATTTACTCAAGGAGTGACTTCAATTTGCAACAACATACAGGCAAGAGACACAATACAAGTGACATACAATTCCATTCCTCAGTAGCTGTTAAAAGCAAATCTGAAAAAAATAGGTTTTTAAAAGAGATTTAAAAAGTCACTGATGATGCTAATTTAAGGTCTTGAGGTAAACTGTTCCAACATATAACATATGTCTAATACATGTCTGGATACATTAAGGTAGTACTAAAATATTAACTAAAACCGACTTAACGTGTAACATTTCCACTCAAAATAGTCAATTTAAATGTCCCTTTAAATGCCCTTTTTGGACCTCCACTGGGCACTCAAATAGAGAGACCACTCACCCAGTGACACATACGTTCAGTTACAGTAGGTTTATTTTTGTAAAGCCCAAACTCACAGCAGCAGTTGTCAGACACCGGGGGAAAGGCAGGATACGTGTTTTGCTCATAGACACAAAAGTAATATGCACTAGTGAGGGTGGATTGGATTAGTAAGTGAAATTTGTTTTAAAAAATTGCGGCCAGATGATATTAGTCACTCATACCTTCCTCTCCTTCTCCTCCCTCTTTCCTCCCCTCTCTCTCAGTCGCTCCAGTCTGAACGCTCAGCCCACAGAGCTGAAGTTGAACTGTGGGGAGCAGGACTTCACGGCGGCTATCATTAGCATCCCCACTCCTCCGGCCAACAGTCCAGATGAAAGCCTCCCTCCTTCTCCCGCTCCTATTCCCGGAATTCTCCGAAACACTCGGGCCACTGCATGCACTAACGACACCTTCAAGATTTCCTCCTTATAACGCACCTCACTCTCCTGCCATTGAAGAGGCCGATAGTCGCACAAAAACAGGCTAAAGGCACAAGACTGGAACAGACATTTTGATAATAACACAGAAAATCAGAAAGGAGGGCAAAAAGGAAAATGCATTGAATGACTAAGGTTAAAAAAAGAAGGGTCATGTCAAAAATGATGGGAAAATCTGGTTTGTGGAAGTTATTTTGGACAATAATGACATCATGCTTGGCAACAATTATTTTTAAAAATCTGGTATGTTTAGCTTTTGGCTTTGGATTTGAAGATACAGGATTTAAATAGCTAAGATCTAAAATAACTAATTATTATTCATCAAACAATCAAACTAAAATGTTGAATAAATAAAATACAAGAATTGCTTTTGACAGCAATTTTCATTTAGCATTTTCCACTCTATTTCCTAGGTCTAAACGGGCAGTCAAAATGTCTTAAAATGATATGGAAATGTTGGATTTTTGTCATACTTGAAGCCACAATAGCATAATATTTTCCTGAAAATGATCTCTAAGAAATCTGCTGCAACATATTAAGATTTATTTTATGAAGATGTCGTTGGTGAATTCAAAATGTCCTCCACAAACGTCAGAATGCACAGGAGTATTTACAAAAGTGCGAGGATAATCATGGGTTTGAGCCGCCGGAGTGGACTGGAGCCAGTGCCTGTATTTCCCTTAAGCCATAAGCAGATCCTTTCCCTTTGAAACCTCAAATGTTCAACGTGTGGCATTAAAAACAGGGTATCTAATGTAAAAAACTATGCTGACACGTAAAATGTTTAAGTTAACGTTTAAGTGGCCCTCTCCAAGCCTTGACCAGTTTATTTTGACACAACACTTATGCACAACGTCTCTCCTTGCACAAAGTCGGAAGACACAAGCCGGATTTGACGGCACCAAATAGAAAAGACACAATGCAGATCGAAAATGGACGACAGCTGGCTGGATACAAAAATAGACATTAAATCCATCAACTTTGAACAAGATCGAGGAATTCAATGTGGCTTGAAAAAAGATGTTACATTTGTTGGCCTGTGTGGACAAAATGGTCTGTAGATGTAGTTCCAAAGCGGCCAAAAGACTACATTCTGGATTGTTTTTTGCTTTTTCACTTTCAACAAATACTTGGAATTAAGCCATTGTTTTGGGAACGTTTTAGGAGGACTTATAAGCACCCAAAATGGCCACCAACAAGTTGAAAAAATTCCTTCCCATTTTCTTATCGACCCTGTAGTTTCTAGATGGACATAGGATTATAATAATTGGATAAGCTTTTGAGTGAAACACGTGAATTATGGGAATGAAGTTGCTGCTTTGAACGGACTCAAAATGGCAGCCAAGAAATGCTAGTCTGATTTTTGCCTTTTGCTGCAAACTCTCGGAACACAGAAGGGGACACTGTACAGTTTGGATTTCACTCGGAGTGGAACGACGGAGACGTTTCCCGCTTGAGAACTTGCGTCGGTGAAGAAAAAGCTAATACTGACTGTCGCGAAAGACGCATGGATCTCGTCACCTCGAACATTCTGCTGAGCCTGGAAACTGTCAAACAAACGCCTTTTCAAAATATGCAACTTTACAACTTTAGCAGGAAAACAGCATCAACAAAGTATATGAGAAATATCAATAATATAAAATAATCTGTCTGTAAAGATCATGTGAACTGTGTGGTGAGTGGACACATTTCTGCAATATTCCAAAGGGGAAACGCTGGGAACAAACGCTCTGAAATTGCTTTGTTTATTGCTTTATTTGCGGTTGTCAAAGTAAAAGGGACGATCATTGTCTGGGTCAATGTGGTATACGATGTTGTGTAGAATCGGGATTGTTGTTGTCTATAGAAATACTGTACATCGTCCGAGCTGCTTGTCTCGATAGCGGTGTCGCAACTTTGCCTGAAATGTTCCACAGCATGGCATTAAACGCAACCAATTAAAACATTTGCGTTCCTACTGTGAGCGGACATAAATCTGACCCGTCGCTTGGTCTGGTGGCATCACGTGCTTGTCGCCATAGAGACAGATATGTTTAATGCCATACCGTGGGACAATGTTGACAAAGCGGTGGCATCCGGATGAAGACAGTCAGGCGGAGGACACTTTACCAGAAAAGTTGCATAGCGACCTAAATTAATGTGATTCAAGTTTGTAATCCCGACTTCAATTTGTCTGGAAATAGAGAGTTCTTCCCAGTGTCTCTTCTGTCTGTGACATTATCAAATGAGAGGACAAATCGTACATATTGTAACATATTTTGTATCATAAACGTCACCTGCATCTTCCAATGAATCCTCAAAATAATGAAAATAGGAGCCGGAGTCCGGACTTCCTGCATGAACCTCATAGAGACAGTAGAAGTAGCACTACTGCCATCGACTTGGACCAGGACTCAGACCAGGACTCAGACCAGGACTCAGACCAGGACTCAGACCAGGACTCAGACCAGGACTCAGACCAGGACTCAGACCAGGACTCAGACCAGGACTCAGACCAGCACCGGTCTGAGCGAGCAGCACGAACCCAGGCCAGGATTCAGACGAGTCACGCTTCTGTTTGTTTTTTAGAGTTTGGAGGGTAAATATTCAGGCCTACATTTTTATTTGCATTTACAGAACCATAACATGATTTCAATATAAATGTAGAGTTCCAATACACTGATCTTTATTTAAATACACCTATAGTGTGTTTGGGACAGACAAGGAGTAAACCAATCAGAAAAGCAAACGTTAATGTGGATGTAAAAGTAATTAAGCACTGATTACAGTCCATAGAATGTGTGTGATGAGGAAGGAACAACACTATGCTATACAACAACAACAACAACAACTGCCAGGTCATGTGACCTTTGACCTTTGTCAGTAATTTCAACGTCCTCTTCAGGCCTGTAATGAGTCAGTTTCTCTAAGTCGTCAGGAGATGGAGCCATTTTAGTTTGTGAATGAAACATGTGCTCCTCTTGTGCTACTATCAACATCATCCAGACCTGGAGACAGACTCCATTTATACTCAACATTATGTTGATCTTTAAAATGCCAATAATACATTTAAATTACTTTCCTGTATCAGCCATGGCCTTTGTCCCGGCCTTTGTCCCGTCTCTGTCCCGGCCTTTGTCCCGGTCTCTGTCCCGGCCTTTGTCTCGGTCTCTGTCCCGGCCTTTGTCCCGGCCTTTGTCCTGGTCTCTGTCCCGGCCTTTGTCCCGGTCTCTGTCCCGGCCTTTGTCTCGGTCTCTGTCCTGGCCTTTGTCCCGGCCTTTGTCCCGGTCTCTGTCCCGGTCTCTGTCCCGGCCTTTGTCCCGGCCTTTGTCCTGGTCTCTGTCCCGGTCTTTGTCCCGGCCTTTGTCCCGGCCTTTGTCCCGGCCTTTGTCCCGGTCTCTGTCCCGGCCTTTGTCTCGGTCTCTGTCCCGGTCTCTGTCCCGGCCTTTGTCCTGGTCTCTGTCCCGGTCTTTGTCCCGGCCTTTGTCCCGGCCTTTGTCTCGGTCTTAGTCCTGGTCTTTGTCCCGGCCTTTGTCCCGGTCTCTGTCCCGGCCTTTGTCCCGGTCTCTGTCCCGGTCTCTGTCTCGGTCTCTGTCCCGGTCTCTGTCCTGGTCTTTGCCCTGGTCTTTGTCCTGGTCTCTGTCCTGGTCTCAGTCCTAGTCTCTGTCCTGGTCTCTGTCCTGGTCTCTGTCCTGGTCTCTGTCCTGGTCTTTGTCCTGGTCTCTGTCCTGGTCTCAGTCCTAGTCTCTGTCCTGGTCTCTGTCCTGGTCTCTGTCCTGGTCTCTGTCCTGGTCTTTGTCCTGGTCTCTGTCCCTGTCTCTGTCCTGGTCTTTGTCCCGTCACACAGAGCTTTGGTTCTGCTTTTGCATGGGCTTTAGTTTCTCCTGTTTCTGATCCGTCTGCACCAAAAAAACGGGGCAGTTTGTCTGTCAAAACGACAGGAAAAGCAGAGACACACAAGATGAAGACCTGGTTTAATACTGGTTTATACCTGCCATAGTTCTAGTTTTGGTCTTGTGGGTTTGCAGTTGCATGTGTGATACCGTTGTAGGTATTTTAAGACTCCACTCTCTTGCTGTAAAGATTGTTTGGCCTAATTCCAAACAGCCCCACAAATGATAATGTTTTATGCCGTTTTCCCTCAATTTTATTTATTATAATCTTTATTAAAGTTTTAGAGGTAAAATATACATTGTTTCATATGGTTTGTCTTAGTTTGGACACGGTTAAACCCTGTTTACATTATTATTATTATTGTTATTCGATATCTTTTTAAGACTTTGGTCAAAATTGTAGAGAGAAAAATACTTATACATACATATTTTGTATTAAATGTTGCAGACAATAGAGTGGAGTCCCATGAACAGATGAATAAAGTAATGAAGACACTGTCAAAGCACAGAGTGTATATTCCATTCCACAATAAAAAACAAAAACTACAGGACCCAGAATGCATTGTGCCTGTCCTTGTGTGTTCTGATTATATGTAGATTATACTATTTTTTCATCTTGTTCTGCC
Source organism: Eucyclogobius newberryi (assembly GCF_026437365.1). NCBI lineage: Eukaryota > Metazoa > Chordata > Actinopteri > Gobiiformes > Gobiidae > Eucyclogobius > Eucyclogobius newberryi. Next base: position 21,966,189 of record NW_027315801.1, read on the forward strand.
CAAAACACCTCCCCAGGAAGGCGTCCAGGAGGCTAACAGAAGCCCGAGGTGGAGGAGCAGCGGCTCTACACCGAGCTTCTCCTGTGTGACTGAGCTCCTTCAGTCATTACCCAAAGCTCATGACCATAAGTGAGGGTAGGAACGTGGATTGACCTGTAAATCGAGAGCTTTGTCTTTCGACTCAGCTCCATCTTCACCACAACAGTCCGATGGAGCAACCGCATCAATGCAGACGCTAGACCGATCCGCCTGTCAATCTCATCAGTGAAGGCAAAAGCGGTGCCCGTTGTCATCGGAGCACTCGGGGCAGGGACCACCAAACTGCAGGAGTGGCTACAGCAGGTCCCTGGAAAAAACATCTGCCATCTCAGTCCAGAAAAGCGCAGAACATTAATAATCACAACTTTCAATTAACTGAATAATCTTGACATCCCTCAATTAGTGATGAAAAATGATGATGCAATGAGGATTTTGAGAATGGAAGTTGATGTCTCTCACTCTCAGATGACCCCTTTACTCTGGGAAGTACCTTCTTCCTGTTCCTTCTTTTGCTGCATCTGTCTGTGCTCGTGCCTCTGAACCTTAGACTATCACATATTCAGCCAGACCAGACCTAACCCCGATCACCCTCAAAGCCCCTCATGGAGTACCTCGGGCGAAGTCTGGGATGGCTGGTCCAGGTCTTGATCCGTCGCTGGTTCCTCCTCTTTACTCTGTTCTGTTTGTACTATTACCACGTCCGATTGGACAAAGACATGCGCTGTGAGTGTAAGTCCCAAACAAAGGACTGCAAGGTCTACCTCCTGGTCCCATGTCTGATTCTGACCGTGGTCCAGCTCTGGGTGGACATGGTTTTCGCCCGCAGTCTGAAATTTCTCTGTGGAAATAAGCAAGGTAAGTCCATACATCAGCTTATGCGTGGAAAGTTGGCAATAGTGTTATTTGTTTTGCTATAATGAACTGGTGCAGGGGTTAAACGAGCTATTATTGTTTGCACTAGGTGAAAATAATACATTCTAGATTTTGTGACATCAAACTTTTAATTTAGATTTAGATTTTTTTATATACAATGATCAAACTCAAAATCCATTATTATTTGTGCCATATACTGTAAATCTTATAACTTAAAGTAATTTCAATTTATAATGATCACATCTTTGAGTTTGAACATTTGCACCACTTTTAAGGATATAATTAAAAGAAAAACAAATTACACAGTTTATGAACACAAGGAACAACACAGCTACAGTCGTTGATAAGCCCAATAATTACAATTAATAAGAGTTATTAACCATAAAGCAGGGCAAATGCAAATGCTGACAGTTAAACAGCAAATTCTATCATATCATTTTGACCTGTCTCCACATTTGTTTTAATCTTAAGTGACTCTACAATGTTGAGATGTCGCATGGACAAAACCGATTCTATTTCTTTTTTAATTTCTTTTTTTAATAATTTTTTTATTGAAAGAATAAACACAGATCAATCAATACTCGTGTGTAAATAAAGATACAGTCCAGTAACATTGTCAAAAATGAAAAAAGAGAAAGAAGGAGAAAAAATAAAGAAAGAAAGAAAAAGAAAAAGAGAGAAAAAAATAAAGAAATTAAAAATAATAAAGAAAAGAAAGTGCGGAGTAGGCTGAGCCAGAGAAAATACAAAGTGTGTATTGTTTGAGATTACCGTTTTTAGAATAATGCATTCTTTTAATGTTCATGTTTTATATTCAGTGTTTGAATTCGTTTGACTGGAATTCCCAAAAATTCAGATCCTTAACTGTGTGGGTGATTTTAGAGTCTCACAATAATGATAATCAGATTATATTTTTGCCAGTGGAAAGAAATGTGCTTCATTTTGCCTGTAAATGTTGAGAGCATCACAAGATTCAACAACATTATTTAACTAAAATAAAAAGTGATGAAATGGCGTTCATAGTTTGAGTTTATCTTCCCAACTTTGAGTAAAACAGCTTGAAAAATGTATATAAATCATCACATTTGACTACTTCTGATGATTTAGTAGTTATCAAAATCTGTCTGCAATACTTTTACTTTCCTAACTCTAAAAGCACATTTTAATACAGTAAATGTTTTGCCCTTGTACTCGTATTTGTTACTTTAGTAAAGGTACAGATCTGAAACAAACTTGAATACTTCTTCCACCGTTGCTTTAAACCATTGTAAGTTCACTTTTTTGTCATCTCTTTTTTTCCAGATATACATAATACATAAAAATCTGTTTAAATGCGTATCGCGACAGGTGTGGTCCGGACCAGGCTGCTCCCAGTCCTGCTCAGGCGGGTGCTGGAGGCCGGCTTCGTGGGTCTCCTCTGGGTGCAGTCGGTCCTGTTGGACAGTGACTGGTACCTGTGCTGTGGACGAGGAAACATCCGCTGTTTGACTTACCCCTACAACTTCCCAAGTGAGCTGAGACCCAGTTCTGATGAGATCCGCAACGAGTCCCAGGTGAGAACCAAACCAGGACTAAACCATAGTTCCACAACCCGTAGACACTAGATACATTTACTTTCTGGAGTATAAGTCTCACCGGAGTATAAATTGCACTGGCAAAAAAAAATGCATAATAGAGAAGAAAAAAACATATATAAGTCGCACTGGAGTTTAAGTCACATTATTTGGGGAAATGTATTAAACCCAAGACCAAGAACAAACATTTAATCTTGAAATACAATTTAAAATAATACCAGATTAGAGAACATGGTGAATAGGTGTACGTATGCTAACGCTAACACCTTCAGCTACATGACGCACAGACAACGAACTGTGGTAAGTGTCTGGTATGTTAACGTAACATATTAACAGTTATTCAGATAACTATAGCATAAAGAACATGCTAACAAGTTTACCAAAGCATCAGTATTACCCCAAATCACTAAATCCATTGAATTCTCCTTCCTCTGTGTCACTTCGAGGAAGTGCTGATTCTTCTTCTGCGTCGCTTAGAGCCTAGAGCGCCCTCTTGCGGTTGCCAGTGTGAAAATAACGAATAATATCACATATAAGTCGCTCTGGAGTATAAGTCGGCCAAAACTATTAGAAAAGGTGCGACTTATAGTCCGGAAAATATGCTAAGTTTATTTTGTTAATCACATATTGAAAATTGGTGTTGAATTCTTTGATTGTTTTTCTGTGACATCTATAATCACTTGTTTAAAGCAGTCTAAGTCTAACACAAACATCTACAGGTGAAGTGTATGTATCATTCTGAGGTCTATAACGGATCTGGAGAAACCGGATGTGTGGTTAGTGTTGATCAGAAGGGAAATAAAACTCACACGGAAGATAAAGCAACAAACAGACATCAAACGGACAAAAGAAGAGTGACATGTTTGCAAAATGACAGGGGGCGTTTATTTCTAAGTTTACCCAAGTGGATCGTTTCAAAATTCTTTCACAAGGAACCGTCCTCTCCCAGGAAGTTACTGTAACTCTGGGCTTTTTCACACAAACTAACTCAATAACGCAAGAGAAACTACTGGCAATAGACAAATTCAAGTGTTTAAACATAGTCAGTCCCATAATTATTACTATAGTCTAAACAAACACAAGTTATTTACAATATTGAAGGTGAGTGAATTCTCAGTGGAACCTCGTGAGGGTCGATACTGAAACATCATTGGACTTCGTGTGTTAACTCTAAATTCCAGTGATGTGAAGAGACTGAACAATGTAAGGAGTCAATATAATCTAAGTAACAATTCATTACTTTAAATTATGATTACTCACGTATAAGTAAAAAGTAGTGACCCAAATAAACATTCAAGAGTAAAAATATATTTGGATAAACTAGGCTTACTTGAGTAATGACTAACAGTTTGGATGTAAAATGTGTTTAATATTTGATTAAAGACAAAAGTAACTCAAAGGTAACACAAGTATTGTAACTCAGCTACATTTTTGGGACAGTAATATTGCAATACAAATATATTTCTAAAGTTTATAGCACTGTAATAATATTGGCGAATATATTACAATCTCCCAACATTGATTAATGATTAATGATTAATGAGTTAATGAAATCAGAACAATCCATTAAACAAAAGCACAGTTTCTGTAATTTTCAAAGAATAGAAACAAAAACAAATTATGTCTGAAATTGAGTGAGAAGGTTAAATGTTTGAACATTTAATGTTGATTGCATAAAGCGTTTGTCATTATAGAATTACTCACAGTTGGAAGAGGAACCAAAACTTTTACTCAAGTTAGAATACTGCTACTTCAAACCAAATATTAAAGTACTGTACCAGAAAATGACTCTTCTAAATTTACTCAAGTAAATGTAACCTCAGTGTAAGAGGTGGCTGTGGGTAGTGTGTCTGTTGCTGGTAAAACACATTTTCTCTTCCGTGAACCTGTCCTCTGTCCTCTGTCCTCAGGTGATCGGACTCCTGCTTGTGTTTGTGGTGTTCCTTGGAGCAGCCATCTTGTCCTGGTTACCATGGGGACGCTGGTGTAGCTCTGCCTCCTCTGATTGGCCAGAGGCAGTTCTGGAGGAGGCAGAGCTCACTATGGCTCAGCAAATGAGAACAATCGCTCAAGACCAGTTTCGGACCAAATTGGACCAATCTGGAGCCGACTGGAGGAAGTGGGAGGAGCTACAGCGAGAGATGCTCCAGACCCAAGTCCAGACCCAAGTCCAGACCCAAGTCCAGACCACGGTCCTCATGAGCTCCCTTACCAATGCAGAGAACGAATGAATTCAGAGCCATTGGAAATAAACCAGGATTAAACCAGAATCAAATCGTAAAATGTATGTCTTTTGCTACAATGTGCAAACTTTTTTTATTTCCTCCTCATCTTGGAATGGATCATCATAAGCATAATAAAGTTTGGTCAAAGCCAATAATGTTGTTGAAAGAGGGTGAATGGCAAAAAAAAAGTATCTACGACTAATTTTGTAGCATTTAATGACAATCTTTGTGGATTTCAGCCCATGAAAAGTCATTTCCTGAATAAAACAAAATGGTGGTAGTCCAACTCATTTCAGCAGTTTGAACATGTATAATATGTGTATGTATGTTGTGTTTTCATCTGAAACCAAAATTTATGTTTATGGTATTCATTTTTTAATGAGACAAATATCCCACATATTAGATAAGATAAGATAATCCTTTAATGTCCACACAAGGGGAAATTTCGTTGTTACAACGCAGTAGAAACAGGAGGAAAGGACAGATTATAGGAAGTTTCAAAAAACTTAATAGAACTCTTATGAACAAAACAAAACACTCTTGTTAACAAAAACCCCTCACCTATCTTAATAGGGAATGGAGGGGGGGAATAAAATAAAATAGATAAATAAAAAAATAAAGATAAGAATAAGATAATAATAATAAAAATATAGCCGCAAGCGGCAATGATCGGCCCTCGCTACGCCGCCGCCACGCCGCAAGAGGAGGGGGCGCTAACGCGCCCCAATTGTCCTTTTATTACGCCTACTGCTGAATCTGTGACGCTGTCACATCTTCTCCCCTTTGTTTTACCATCAAAAAGCAATTTTATTTTGAATTCTTGGCAAAATGTGCGGCTTTGCCGCACAGAGACCGTGACTCTTTGAATAAAATGTGGATAACTTTTGATGGTCCACCCCTAAAGATGAGTCTCACCAAATTTCAGGTTAATATGTCTAACGCCCTAAGAGGAGTTTGTGAAAGTCTAAAGTGTAAACATGTTCTGGCGATTTCCCCATTGGAATAACATGGAAGGTTTCGGTCATCGTTACGGCAAAGCCATAACAATTATGACATGGGTCTCATTGACTTTTCTGATGGGGATGCCAAAATTGAGTTGTGTGTCAAATTTCATATAATTTCGCAAAACTAAATATTTAACCTCCATATAAAATCTGTAGGGGGCGCTGTGGCTCCAAATTAATTTATTTCACTTCAAGTAGGTTTAGGGCAAAGAGTTTAACAACTGATTCTAATTTGACGCAATTCGGACTTTATCTGCGCAAACGGCAGAAATGTTAAATTTGGGAGATTTCTGAAATTCTTGCTACAGTTTGCGGCTTTGCCGCACAGAGACCGTGACAGGTATCAATGTAATTTGGATAACTTTTGATGTCCCACTCCTCAGTAGCATTTTCACCAAATTTCAGCTTTTTAGGGCCAACGCCCTGGGAGGAGTTCGTAAAAGTACGACGTTTGGAAAAACTCCGAAGTCATGTTTAGCCATTTTTGAAGCAATATGGCCGACATTTGGTTGGGCGGACGGCGTTGCCGTAATAATATTTTTTACTTCTCTTGTCACCATCTACCTCTGCGCCAAATTTCATGATTCTACGATCAGATTTTTTTTGGGTCATTTCCCATCTCTCAATGCATTTTTGGTACATTTGGTGGCGCTGACGCGCCAATTTTTTTTATTTTAGAAAAGGGAAATAGCCAGAATGTAGAGAGGCACGATTTTTAGAGGTGTGCAAATTTTTGTGACTTTTCGTCAATGTTCACTGGGTGAAAAATAGGGGGGTTGGTCCCGAGAAGAAGAAGAAGAAGAAGAAGAAAGAATATTAAAGCCGCAAGCGGCATCCAACGGCCCTCGCGGGCCGCCGGCCTTCCGACTCTGCGCTTTCGACTTGATAAAGATGGCGCCCTTATTGTGTTGAATTAAAAAAGAACTTGACAGACGGCGACACATTGGACATGGCCAATCCAGTGCAAATGAACACAAGTGTCAGTCAAATTTGCTGCGCCGCCGCACAGAGACCGTAGCACTTGGAATATAAATATGGATAACTTTTGATGCCCCGCTTGTGTAGATGATATTTCCCAAAGTAAAGCTTGATCGAGCTATTGCCCACGGAGGAGTTTGTTAAAGTTTGAAGCGTAAAAATGTGGTGATTTGAGCAATTCAACGATTTTCCCATAAGGATATCATGGGATGTTTCTGTCATCGCTACGGTTACGCCGTACAAAATATGACTTTGGCTGTCATACTTTTATGATCAGGATGGCAAATTAGAATTTAGTGCAAAATGTCATGTTATTTGGAAAAACTTTATTGTTTATAGGCCACTCTGAAGGCCAAATAGTCCAAATTCTGGGTAAAGTTTGTGGCTCCGTCGCACAGAGACCGTAAAAGTTATCCTTAAAATTTGGATAACTTTAGATGCACCACTTGTCTAAAGGACGTACACCGATTTTGAGGTCGGTGGGCAAAACGCACTAGGAGGAGTTTGTTAAAGTGTAAAACATAAAAATATGGTAATTTGAGAGATTTTGCTGTTTTCCCATTTGTGACGTATATTTGCGGGTCAGCCACACAGAGACCGTAGCACTTAGAATCAAAATATGGATAACTTTTGATGCCTCGCTTGTGTAGATGATTTTCCCCAAATATGAACTTGATCGGACAATCGCCCTAGGAGGAGTTCGTTAAAGTGTGAAGCGTAAAAATGTGGTCATTTTAGAGATTCCGCTGTTTTCCCATTTGTGACATATATTTGCGGGTCAGCCACACAGAGACCGTAGCACTTAGAATCAAAATATGGATAACTTTTGATGCCCCGCTTGTGTAGATGATTTTCCCCAAATATGAGTTTGATCGGACAATCGCCCTAGGAGGAGTTCGTTAAAGTGTGAAGCGTAAAAATGTGGTGATTTGAGCAATTTCGCGAATTTCCCATAAGGATATCATGGGATGTTTCTGTCATCGTTACGGTTACGCCGTACAAAATATGACTTTGGCTCTTATACTTTTATGATCAGGATTGCAAATTAGAATTTTGTGCAAAATATAATGTCATTTGGAAAAACTCTATTGTTTATAGGCCACTCTGAAGGCCAAATAGTCAGAATTCAGGGAAAAGTTTGCGGCTCCGTCGCACAGAGACCGTAAAAGCTATCCTTAAAATTTGGATAAATTTAGATGCCCCACTTGTCTAGAGGACGTACACCGATTTTGAGGTCGGTGGGCAAAACGCACTAGGAGGACTTCATTAAAGTGTAAAACATAAAAATGTGGATATTCGAGAGATTTAGCGGTTTTCCCATAGGGATAACATGGGAGGTTTATGTCATCGCTACGACTACGCCGTAAAAATTAAGGCATTTGTCTGATTGGCTTTTTTGATTGCGACGCCAAAATAGAATTTTGGGTAAAGTTTAGAAAATTTTGGTAAAACAAATTTTTGACCTTCAATGTTAATTTAAAGGTCACTCTGTAGGGGGCGCTATCGCGCCCATTTCAATTTTGTCAGCATAAACTGGTCCAAACTAGAAAGTTGAACAACTGATTCAAATTTGGTCCTAATCGGACTTGTTTTGATCAAATGGGAACAATTTTTAGATCTGCAATATCCCAAAATAAGTTGTCCAACTTTGCGGCTGCGCCGCACACAGACCGTAAAAGGTATCTCAAAAAATTTGATAACTTTAGATGCCCCACTTGTCCAGAGGACGTCCGCCGATTTTGAAGTCGGTGGGCAAAACGCCCTAGGAGGAGTTCGTCAAAGTTTGACGTGAACAAAATGGCTAACACAGCGTGTTTTCATTTTCAAAGGAAGATGGCGGGCATAGGGTAATTCTGGGGGCGTGGCCACATAATATTTGTTTTTTGTCCTCACAAGAGGAATGCGTGTTCCGAATTTCGTAGCTCTACGACAAAGTTTACCTCGGGGCGTCTCCCATAGGCGCAATGTATTTTGACTTTTGTCGGAAAAAAAATGGCCCAGAAAAAACAAAATTTTTCGCCGATTTTGAATTTTGGGTAAAGTTTGGTGAGTTTTTGAGCATGTTCAGGGGGTCAAATTAGAGATCAAAAAGCAGAAGAACAAGAAAAATAATAAAAAATATAGCCGCAAGCGGCAATGATCGGCCCTCGCCACGCCGCCGCCACACCGCCGCCACGCCGCAAGAGGAGGGGGCGCTAACGCGCCCCAATTGTCCTTTTATTACGCCTACTGCTGAATCTGTGACGCTGTCACATCTTCTCCCCTTTGTTTTACCATCAAAAAGCTATTTTATTTTGAATTCTTGGCAAAATGTGCGGCTTTGCCGCACAGACACCGTGACTCTTTGAATGAAAATGTGGATAACTTTTGATGGTCCACCCCTGAAGATGAGTCCCACCAAATTTCAGGTTAATAGGGCTGACGCCCTGGGAGGAGTTTGTGAAAGTCTAAAGTGTAAACATGTTCTGGCGATTTCCCCATTGGAATAACATGAAAGGTTTCGGTCATCGTTGGGCAACGCCATAACAATTATGACATGGGTCTCATTGACTTTTTTGATGGGGATGCTAAAATTGAGTTGTGTGTCAAATTTCATATAATTTCGCAAAACTAAACATTTAACCTCCATATAAAATCTGTAGGGGGCGCTGTGGCGCCAAATACAACTGATTCTAATTTGACGCAATTCGGACTTTATCTGCGCAAACGGCAGAAATTTTAAATATGGGAGATTTCTGAAATTCTTGCTACAGTTTGCGTCTTCGCCGTACAGAGACCGTGAGAGGTATCAATGTAATTTGGATAACTTTTGATGTCCCACTCCTCAGTAGCATTTTCACCAAATTTCAGCTTTTTAGGGCCAACGCCCTGGGAGGAGTTCGTAAAAGTACGACGTTTGGAAAAACTCAGAAGTCATGTTTAGCCATTTTTGAAGCAATATGGCCGACATTTGGTTGGGCGGACGGCGTTGCCGTAATAATATTTTTTACTTCTCTTGTCACCATCTACCTCGGCGCCAAATTTCATGATTCTACGATCAGATGTTTTTTGGGTCATTTCCCATCTCTCAATGCATTTTTGGTACATTTGGGGGCGCTGACGCGCCAATTTTTTTTATTTTAGAAAAGGGAAATAGCCAGAATGTAGAGAGGCACGATTTTTAGAGGTGTGAACATTTTTGTGACTTTTCGTCAATGTTCACTGGGTGAAAAATAGGGGGGTTGGTCCCGAGAAGAAGAAGAAGAAGAAGAAGAAGAAGAAGAAGAAGAAGAAGAAGAAGAAGAAGAAAGAAAGAATAATATTCCGATGCGAAAACAATGTTTCCCATTTTTCAAATATCATAAACTATACATTTTCGGAAAGCGCTCGCGCTTTCCTACCTCATGGTGTGGGTCCCTGGTCACTGACGGGTACTTTCGTTAATTTTGAGTGGGCTCCGCCCACTTTGTGTTTTTGGCCCTCTAAACAGTAATAATGTTCAATTTTTGCATTACATGCTTATATGCACGGAACATGCAAGAGATGGGGAACGTATTCGTGAGCTACTTAGCGCAAATGAGTGCTTTATATGGGGATGACGACCGCTTCGCGGTCGTCATCTCAATGTAAAATGCTCGTTTAGTGCGCACTTTTGCACGGGCTTCGCCCGTTTACAACGGTAATGTTCCATTTTCCTACTACTAATTAGTATGCACGGGGCGTGCATGAGTTAAGGAGTGCGTTAGTGAGTGTTTGGAAGTGGGCGAGCGCTTCGCGCTCGATTTCGTGCGCACTACGTGCGCACTTTCGCAGCCGTGCTTCGCACGGCCTTACGAGATTAATAGGCCTCTCGCCAGCTTGTGGCGCTCGGGCCTAATAAATCTACAAACTGACTTCTCTTCCAATTTATTCTCACTGATGTTTTGTCCTTGTCTACTTGCACTTGGTGCAATATATATATATATATATATATATATATATATATATATATATATATTGGATGATACATAAGTTTCCATAGTAACCCTAGTCTCCCCAAGTCCCTTCACAAAACCATAATCATTAACAATGAGTCTACTTCTTTTAAGAAGATAAAAACAACCAATTCCAAAACACTATTAACCTGAAATAATATCTAATTGAATAAAGAAAAACAAGTTGAAGGGAAGTGTGCAACAAGTTTTTTTTTACCCCTAAAGTAAGCAGTCAGCTTACCTTTTTGTCTTGGAGAGTATCGTTTTTTCCATCACCATAATATTGTGAAAGACTGTTACATGCTATTTACATCATTACATTTATGATATTGTACAATACAAAACACGATCAAACAAACCTCTGAACCTTGTTGAAGCAATATTACCTCCTCATCTTGTTCTTTTGGAGACGTCATCTCTTTGATGAGTTCTCCCACTTCCTTAGAACACTGGACCCACTCTCTCTGCTTCACTCGGGTCTGCACTCGCTCAGTCAGACGTTGCATGGCGGCCGCGTGCAGCTGGTCAAACACCAGCTTTTGACCTTCTTCTAAGATGACTGCAGTGAGTTCACCATTGCTCTTCGTATAACATGGGCGCACAAATGACACAGAGAGCGCCAAAGTTGCTGCTGCCAGAAGCACAACCAGACCATAGTTCTGAAGAACAGAAAACAAGATCTAAATCAAGACTTACCCAGGTCTAAAGCCCTGGCTGAGTTACCATCTGGTTAGGCATTTGCTGGCCTTTTATTTATAATTGTTTTTCTGGTCAAAGTGATTAGTTTGTTGCTTTTCTTAGGCACTTGTACTGCACTATACTGTAATACAAGGACCAACCATACTTCACTGAAAGCACGCAAATATCTAATAATCAATATGCAATTCATTGCTGAAAAATTAAACATTAATTTTAAATAAATTATTAATTAGTGTATACATGTATTTATTTATTGACCTTTTTTTTAACCAGAAAAAGTCGCACTGAAATACTGAAAAAATACAATGCAATCAGGTGTTACTTACTAGTTACTTACTAAGTGGCATTACTGGCAGGATCTGACACAAAAAAGGTTAATCGTGGTTTTATTGGTGTTTTGTGAAAGTAAAGGGCATTAGTTGGAAAAGGTTCATGTTAACACAACCTCCGGGGGGGAAATATGGCCCTACATCTTGTATTGTAACTTCATTCCTGTACATTCGTGTGTACTTTTAGAGAGTTCCAGGTTTTGACACTGAAAAGAGTTTGATATAGATCATGGCACCGCTCCCTTTATTTGTTTGTCAATTGTTTCAGTTCAATTACATTTTTGTAATGCCTAAAATCAAACAGCAGTTGTCTTGAAGGGGTAAGGTAAGGTAAGGTAACTTTATTTGTACCCGAGGGTAGATTTGGTTGCAGGTAAAAAAGAGTGGGCTGCTTACATTAATTGACATAATGACATTGACAGAAAAATAGAAAAGCAGATTAAACTGTTCACAGAAAATTAATGTAATGGATAAATTAATGTAATAAAAATATCTTGTTTTTCTAACAACAGTGTCCAGATGACTACAACTGAATATTTTTATATAATGGAACACTCTTGGACAAATGAGGGATTACAGGAGGGATTACACCAACTTGAGTGATCTAATTGTTCAGTTTTATCTTGCTTGTTTTTAAGAACTCAACACAAGGCTTAATTTAATTCATATCAAGTTCCAGACCAGGATCCACTCAGCTGTAATTCAGACCTAATATTGTCTCATGGACTCACCCTGGATTGACTTCTAAGCTCTGCAGAGATAGATTTCTCCTCCATGGTGCGCTCAGAGGGGGGTGTACAGGCCACTGTTGCCTGGAGTGTAGTGCCGTTATTCTGGCAGCAGAGCCACCACTCTCCATCCACAAGGACTGAAGCCACCCAGATCATACTGACACAGGCAGCGCGGATAATACGCGCCATCATCACCCACAAGGACCCATCACACCTCAGCTGGAAGAAGTGCAATATATATTTTCACCTATGTTTCTAGAACAACAACAACAACAACAACGCTCTAGTACATACTTATTTGTACTTTAGTGTAATTTAAAATGACAGCCACTTGTAAAAATATTGCTCTGATTTACATTAATAGGGATTGACCTTAATTCCTTAAAAAGGTTATTTTTGCAAATATCAACCAGCGATAATATAATTTACCCTGTAGCACATGCGCTGGAGGCCTTTGTCGAGCAGGAGCAGGATGACCCATAGCAGCAGTACGGGCAGGACCAAGTGCAGGAAACAGGACTGGTCCTGCTTCTGAGGTCTACAGGAGCAGGCAAAGTTCCTGTGAAACATCAGGTGGAAGGCAGCAGTTACAATGAGCGTGACATAGACGCCCACATTGTCCTTTGACTTAGCGAAAACCTTCAGAGCGTTTTTGAAAGCTTCCATCCTCACACTCCCTACTGTTTCCTGTCTGAACCGCGTCTGTAGCAGTGTGCATGAAGACAGATCCGATTTCTGTTTTATTTCTTCACACAAACACTATTATATCTCTACGAAGCTCAAGTTTGTTTCATCGCTTCAGCCTTATCAGTCTTTGCCAGCTGCCAAGGGGCCTGTGGCAGAATACACCCTGGACCAGGGGTTAGATCACATTTCTCCTGTTCATCTGCATGACACTGAAATAACCATTCTGGCATGTGTGCCTGATATGTCCAGAACATGATGGATAAAAAAAAAATTCAACACACCACCTCTTTCTATTGATTTTATTTGTCTGATTGTGATATGTTTTTCTCTGTTGAATTTACTGATCGCAAAATCCACAAACAGCAGGTTTATGAAGAAACATTTCAAGCCAAGTTGTGTTTTTTTAATTCTTCGTTTTGTCCTGAGTCATGTGAATTTAATAAATACCACAGACAGACAATGCCAGGAACTCACATGTTTAAACCACTGTAGAGGTAACGATGATCTAACCACACTGTGGCACAAGGACCGGCATTATTATGTATAAAGAAAACCTATAAACCTCTTTATGGTTAAGTTTGACCAATTGAATATTGAAACTACATGTTAAACCAAACTGATCTTTTTATCTGTGGCTTATACAGGAACAAGCCCAGTCTGAATCCTGACTCTGAAGATGGATCTGCAAGAAGTACTTGAAAAGATTCGGACCCAAGTCCATAACAACGTGGGCTTCTTTGTTCGAATTATTGTGACTTTTTCTTTTCATAGTTTCTACAGGAGGATTTTTGACTGCACCTGTAGCTCTCATCAGTCCTGTGTGGTCTATCTGCTTGTGCCATGTCTGGTCATCTGGATCCTGCTGCTCGCTGTAGACCAAAGCTTTCTAAAATCCATCAACAGAATGGTTAAAGAGGAAAAGTCTCGTTCTGTGTCTCTGAGCTGTGCCTTGACTCGGCTGGTCCTCATGTTCTGTGTGAGTCTGATCTGGCCTGTGTCTGTGCTGATGGACGGGGATTGGTATGTCTGCTGTTATGGAGACAAATCTGTGAATCAAGTCGACAACTCAGATTTGAAGACAATTTCCTGGGTGAGTATTATTGATGCACTTGGTTGTGTGACAAACACAATATTGAGTATTCTTGTTTTTCAGAATTATGGCGCGTGTACTCTTCTTCTGATGGCTGTGTTGACATTGGCAATTATGTTATCAAAGAGTTGTAAAAGCGATATAGAGCTCTTTGAACTATTGGTAGAGGAGGAAAATGCAGTGTGGAAGAACGTGAGACAGGCAATGAGGACCAAAGCAGATCTGGAGCTGAAGGATGTTGTGGACAGAGGGGACTGGAGAGAGACTTTCGATAAAGGTCAGCAGATCTTCAAGTGGGAGAAATCAGTGGAGCTCCGTGAAAAAACACCTTCAAGATCACAGGACAGCACATCTACAGAAGACACATCTGTAGGAACTGTTAGAAGGCGTCTCAGAAAAGACAGCAGAACCGGGAAAGAAAACGGCACGGCACGGCCACCTTCCACTACAATGTGCAAGCTTCTTTGCAACTGCGCTGATGTCACCTAAAACAATTTGTGTTTATCAGATATGAAGCCTCAAGAGCATTTAAAATCACCCAAAACTAATCAATACAAACTCATAACAAAATCACATTTAAAAGAAAAGATCAATCCTCTGTAGTCATCACTAAAAAGTGCAGTTTTGAGACTGGATTTGAACCGTGTCCCAGGTCTTCAGGAGCACTGGTCCAGATTTCTAGATGGTCTAATATTGTTCCATTTCCAAACTAGGGCCTATCAAACACCAGGCAGCTGTAGGAAACACAATATAAGTATAGACATTTTACCAGACTTATATACTGCATACAACTGATTTAAATTGTGTGTTTTGTTTACTTACCATTAGTATTAGTACTATTTAGTCTTATGATAGCTATTTTTTATTTACTTTATTTTAATCTTAATAGGGAATGGAGGAAAATAAATAAATAAAATAAAAAGATAAAAATAAAATAATATTAAAACAAAATAATGATATATGTTAATAAGAGTTTTTTTAAGAGTTCTATTAAACTAATTCATTTTTTTTTTTTAGTCTGTCCTTTCCTTCTGTATCTACTGCGTTATAACAACGAAATTTTCCCATGTGTGGACAGTAAAGTATCATCTTATCTAATCTTATCTCATCCATCGCACACAAACACGTTTAGGTTTATATTTAAGTACAAATTAATGAAATTCTTGTAAATAAAAATGCCATTGCTGATAATAATGCTTGCAAAAATATATATGCATTTAAATATCCAATGTGTTTTGTGTGTTTCTGTTTCTGTTTTATTTTGTAATATAATTATGCTAGTATGGTATACAAATTAATATTGCAATGAAAGTGTTTTGAGGGTGTAGAAAATCCGAACATGTTACAGCATGTCAGCAGGACTAACCTTATGAGTTGGTGTGGTTTGTGTAGCAAACATCGATCATTAATTTATGATAAACATTCAGATACATTTATTATGAATTATAAGAAACTAAAAGCAGCAGGTCTATGCCAAATATAATCATAAAAATATAGCCGCAAGCGGCAATGATCGGCCCTCGCCACGCCGCCGCCACACCGCCGCCACGCCGCAAGAGGAGGGGGCGCTAACGCGCCCCAATTGTCCTTTTATTACGCCTACTGCTGAATCTGTGACGCTGTCACATCTTCTCCCCTTTGTTTTACCATCAAAAAGCTATTTTATTTTGAATTCTTGGCAAAATGTGCAGCTTTGCCGCACAGACACCGTGACTCTTTGAATGAAAATGTGGATAACTTTTGATGGTCCACCCCTGAAGATGAGTCTCACCAAATTTCAGGTTAATAGGGCTGACGCCCTGGGAGGAGTTTGTGAAAGTCTAAAGTGTAAACATGTTCTGGCGATTTCCCCATTGGAATAACATGAAAGGTTTCGGTCATCGTTACGGCAACGCCATAACAATTATGACATGGGTCTCATTGACTTTTTTGATGGGGATGCTAAAATTGAGTTGTGTGTCAAATTTCATATAATTTCGCAAAACTAAACATTTAACCTCCATATAAAATCTGTAGGGGGCGCTGTGGCGCCAAATGAATTTATTTCACTTCAAGTAGGTTTAGGGCAAAGAGTTTAACAACTGATTCTAATTTGACGCAATTCGGACTTTATCTGCGCTAACGGCAGAAATTTTAAATATGGGAGATTTCTGAAATTCTAGCTACAGTTTGCGGCTTCGCCGTACAGAGACCGTGAGAGGTATCAATGTAATTTGGATAACTTTTGATGTCCCACTCCTCAGTAGCATTTTCACCAAATTTCAGCTTTTTAGGGCCAACGCCCTGGGAGGAGTTCGTAAAAGTACGACGTTTGGAAAAACTCCGAAGTCATGTTTAGCCATTTTTGAAGCAATATGGCCGACATTTGGTTGGGCGGACGGCGTTGCCGTAATAATATTTTTTACTTCTCTTGTCACCATCTACCTCTGCGCCAAATTTCATGATTCTACGATCAGATTTTTTTTGGGTCATTTCCCATCTCTCAATGCATTTTTGGTACATTTGGGGGCGCTGACGCGCCAATTTTTTTTATTTTAGAAAAGGGAAATAGCCAGAATGTAGAGAGGCACGATTTTTAGAGGTGTGAAAATTTTTGTGACTTTTCGTCAATGTTCACTGGGTGAAAAATAGGGGGGTTGGTCCCGAGAAGAAGAAGAAGAAGAAGAAGAAAGAAATATAGCCGCAAGCGGCAATGATCGGCCCACGCCACGCCGCCGCCACACCGCCGCCACGCCGCAAGAGGAGGGGGCGCTAACGCGCCCCAATTGTCCTTTGATTACGCCTACTGCTGAATCTGTGACGCTGTCACATCTTCTCCCCTTTGTTTTACCATCAAAAAGCTATTTTATTTTGAATTCTTGGCAAAATGTGCAGCTTTGCCGCACATACACCGTGACTCTTTGAATGAAAATGTGGATAACTTTTGATGGTCCTGAAGATGAGTCTCACCAAATTTCAGGTTAATATGTCTAACGCCCTGGGAGGAGTTTGTGAAAGTCTAAAGTGTAAACATGTTCTGGCGATTTCCCCATTGGAATAACATGAAAGGTTTCGGTCATCGTTACGGCAACGCCATAACAATTATGACATGGGTCTCATTGACTTTTTTGATGGGGATGCCAAAATTGAGTTGTGTGTCAAATTTCATATAATTTCGGAAAACTAAACATTTAACCTCCATATAAAATCTGTAGGGGGCGCTGTGGCGCCAAATGAATTTATTTCACTTCAAGTAGGTTTAGGGCAAAGAGTTTAACAACTGATTCTAATTTGACGCAATTCGGACTTTATCTGCGCAAACGGCAGAAATTTTAAATATGGGAGATTTCTGAAATTCTAGCTACAGTTTGCGGCTTCGCCGTACAGAGACCGTGAGAGGTATCAATGTAATTTGGATAACTTTTGATGTCCCACTCCTCAGTAGCATTTTCACCAAATTTCAGCTTTTTAGGGCCAACGCCCTGGGAGGAGTTCGTAAAAGTACGACGTTTGGAAAAACTCAGAAGTCATGTTTAGCCATTTTTGAAGCAATATGGCCGACATTTGGTTGGGCGGACGGCGTTGCCGTAATAATATTTTTTACTTCTCTTGTCACCATCTACCTCGGCGCCAAATTTCATGATTCTACGATCAGATTTTTTTTGGGTCATTTCCCATCTCTCAATGCATTTTTGGTACATTTGGGGGCGCTGACGCGCCAATTTTTTTTATTTTAGAAAAGGGAAATAGCCAGAATGTAGAGAGGCACGATTTTTAGAGGTGTGAACATTTTTGTGACTTTTCGTCAATGTTCACTGAGTGAAAAATAGGGGGGTTGGTCCCGAGAAGAAGAAGAAGAAGAAGAAAGAATAATATTCCGATGCGAAAACAATGTTTCCCATTTTTCAAATATCATAAACTATACATTTTCGGAAAGCGCTCGCGCTTTCCTACCTCATGGTGTGGGTCCCTGGTCACTGACGGGTACTTTCGTTAATTTTGAGTGGGCTCCGCCCACTTTGTGTTTTTGGCCCTCTATACAGTAATAATGTTCAATTTTTGCATTACATGCTTATATGCACGGAACATGCAAGAGATGGGGAACGTATTCGTGAGCTACTTAGCGCAAATGAGTGCTTTATATGGGGATGACGACCGCTTTCTCAATGTAAAGTGCTCGTTTAGTGCGCACTTTTGCACGGGCTTCGCCCGTTTACAACGGTAATGTTCCATTTTCCTACTACTAATTAGTATGCACGGGGCGTGCATGAGTGAAGGAGTGCGTTAGTGAGTGTTTGGAAGTGGGCGAGCGCTTCGCGCTCGATTTCGTGCGCACTACGTGTGCACTTTCGCAGCCGTGCTTCGCACGGCCTTACGAGATTAATAGGCCTCTCGCCAGCTTGTGGCGCTCGGGCCTAATTACCACAGCAAAATGATGTGCGTACAACAAGTTCTCATTCACTTCTTATTTGACAAAGTTGGGTTGAGATTTAGTCCTGATTTTGTGGTGGCTTAGTTGTGGTTTGAGAATTTAGCAGATACATGACATTAAAATGCTGACTTAAGTCTTCACACAAGACACTGTTCCTCTTTCTCTCGTCTTATATTCAACACATATGGTATTGTCTCATTGTCTAAATGAACAAAAACCCTCACTGACTTTTCACATATTTAATTCATTTTTATCTAACAAATAAGTTGCTGTGAGAAGATCTTGGGTTTGTAACGTCAAACTGTCTCTCTCCCATTTTCCCAGTATTCTCATAGTTGTCTTTATAATATAGTCCATTATTACCTATAGAAAAGGACACGGCAGAACCCTTATCTTTACTTGTTTCAGTAACAAATATATACAGTATTAGCTTTATTCGTACTGGTGTTAATGAAGAGCACAGTGCATTTCACATCCACAGCAACGATACCAGTCTCCATCCAACAGAACCGACTGGACCCATGGCAGACCTTCATCCTGGCCTCGAGCCTCCGTCTGTCTGATCGGAATCTGTGCCAGCCTGACCCTTCCCCCAGCATCCTGTGCCAGTCTGACCCTTCCCCCAGCATCCTGTGCCACCCTGACCCTTCCCCCAGCATCCTGTGCCAGCCTGACCCTTCCCCCAGCATCCTGTGCCAGCCTGACCCTTCCCCCAGCATCCTGTGCCACCCTGACCCTTCCCCCAGCATCCTGTGCCACCCTGACCCTTCCCCCAGCATCCTGTGCCACCCTGACCCTTCCATCAGCATCCTGTGCCACCCTGACCCTTCCCTCAGCATCCTGTGCCAGCCTGACCCTTCCCCCAGCATCCTTTGCCACCCTGACCCTTCTCTCAGCTTCCAGTGCCACCCTGACCCTTCCCCCCTGCCTCCTGTGCCACCCTGACCCTTTGCCACCCTGGCCCTTCCCCCAGTATCCTGTGCCACCCTGACCCTTCCTCCAGCATCCTGTGCAACCCTGACCCTTCCCCCAGCATCCTGTGCCACCCTGACCCTTCCCTCAGCCTCCTGTGCCACCCTGACCCTTCCCCCAGCATCCTGTGCCACCCTGACCCTTCCTCCAGCCTCCTGTGCCACCCTGACCCTTCCTCCAGCATCCTGTGCCACCCTGACCCTTCCCTCAGCCTCCTGTGCCACCCTGACCCTTCCTCCAGCATCCTGTGCCACCCTGACCCTTCCCCCAGCATCCTGCACAGAGAAGTCTAAGACCGTGGGCAAAAACCAGGCCCACCCACCGCTGCACCAGGACCAGCACCTGACCGGGCGCAAAGAGGTCCAAGCCCAGAGAAGTGCATGAGCAGAGCATGTCTTTGTCCTGAATGACGTGTTCGAACAGAGAGAACAGAGTGAAGAAGAGGAACCAGTGACGCACCAAAACAATGACAAGCGAAGCCAGCGTCAACCTAAAGCAAACAAAACACTGCATTTAGTGCCAAGACTTTCCCTGATCCTCTTGTGGCACCTAAGTGACATAAATAAAAAGCATGTCTGCAACCAAACAGGTTTGAAGGAATCTTGTCCTGGCAAATTACCAATATTGGCTTCATATATCTCCATAAAAGAGAAACCAAAAGCCATACACGGCACAGTTTCTTCGCAGGGCAACTTTAGGATCAGTCTGCAGAGAGCAAAGATCAAGGATGGAAAACGCTCCAGAAATGGCAAACCATCTCCTCTCACATGTCCAGGAGCGAGCCAAGCTTTACATGATAGTCATCCTCATCTTCAGCTACCACTTTTTGTTTGAGGAAGAGCTGAAGTGTTCATGTGAGGACCCACACCGCGATTGTACTTTGAACATGGTTCTACCAGTTCTAATAATACTTTTTGCTCTGCTATGGACGGATAAACACTGTCAGAGAGCCGCTTGTTCTAATCACTGTCTGAGAGCCTGTTGTCCTAGATGGCGTTCCGCAATAATCCGATTCATACGTGCGTTTTTTGAGCCTTATCTGGCCCGCCTCAGCTTTCATCGATGGCGAATGGTCAGTTTGCTGCTTACACATCCCACTTCATAACATCACATGTAAAGAAGTGAACGATCTGTCAGAGGACGAACGTAGGATCTTAAATGGGCTGAAGACTGAAGCGCGGGTAAATATTTTTTTGTTTAATGTTAAACCTTTATTCGGTCTTAGGTTCATAGGAATAACATTTGTTTATGTGTGTGTGTGTGTGTGTGTGTGTGTGTGTGTGTGTGTGTGCGTGCGTGCGTGCGTGTGTGCGTGCGTGTGCATGTGTGCAGATCATTGGTCTGTCTTTTCTTCTGGGAATGTTCTTCTGTGCGTTCGTTGCATCATTCATCCAGGAAAAATCCAAATGTTCCAGAAAGGATAATTGGGAGGCAATAGTTCTGGAAGAAGAAGATAAGTTTGTTCCTCAAAAAATGAGGGAGGTGGCCCAGCTTGTGCTTCTGGACAAACTGAAGGAACACATCCCATCATCAAGTTGGGAAAAATGCTTCAGTGTGGGACAAGAGGTGCTGACGGACCCCCCACCAGAAGATATCAGCTGTAGTCACCAGTACTAAGGCTCGGGCTGCTCTGTCTGCTGATGGAGGAACACACTCACTGTCTGAGTCCAGCCCTTTACTCCCCCAGCATTAGAGACATTAGAGACACTTGGAAGACGTGTGGACCATAAATAACCACAAATGCTTTTCGAAAAACTCTGTTTACATAATAGACTGCTTAGAAATAATAATATAATTGTAATTTCACATTGACTTGCTTCACATTAGATTGACAGATGTGTCACATTCTCAAGCTTCAGCCATGTTCTACATTCTATTGTCTTTACAATTTATACTTTGACCAGAGGGGAGCAATTATACTTTGGGGGTACAAAACTCACCATTTGTGTGAATGTTTTTTTTAATTTTTATTCATATGATAAGCATAATAATCAAAGTGAAACCAAAAGCAAATCTGGAATGTGAACTGACCAGGGAACTCCAAAGTTTAAAAGACAAAATATTCAGCCAACATCAAACAACTTGAGAGAGGAATTATTAAACAAAAGCATAAAGAATCAACAACAAGATGCCCAGTGATTTCCAAGAGCTATTTTGTGCCAGCTGAAGGCAGTCCGGGCCAAACACCAAAGTTATTGTAAATGTATAAGTCTATCAGCTCAACCACAGCCTATTGACATCTCCAATGCAGGGCTGGAAAAGAACTCATTACAAATACTCACATTACTGTAATTTAGTTAATTTGTTGGGTAATTGTACTATTTTGAGTACCAGTAGTGTTATGAAGACATGGCTTGGCTGTAATGGTGAATTTATTATGTTAAGCTGCAGTATCAAACCTGACCACTAGGGAAACATGTCCTGGTTTAGTCCTGGTTTAGTCCTGGTTTAGACCTGGTTTAGCCCTGGTTTAGCCCTGGTTCAGTCCTGGTATCAAACCTGACCACTAGGGGCGCAGCCGCCTAACGAGCAGACGGAACTTTCACCCTGTTTATTATTGATCTGTGCACGTGCGGCTGGAGATAGGGTGTAAACCCAGTTTCTGAGACACCTAGTGGCCGTATATGGAAGTTTTATTTCTTTGCATTACAGTCTAGGTTAACCCTAACCCCCCCTAACCTCAAAACCTAACCCCTAACGCCTGACCCCTAACCCTTTACCCTAGAGGCTGAAAAAATGCAATGTTTGCTCACCTGTTTATCTGATCCAGACATTATTTTCTTGGGTAGGGTCTAAAAGACCGCAATCTATAAGTTTAAAAAGTTTAAAAACAAAATAAACTCAGCTCCATGCGGGGGTCAAACCCATGGTTTCCGGCACCACAGACCGTATCAATTTCCGCTGGACCAACACATCTACTGATTTGACAGGAAATGTATCTACTTCAACAACCAGGTGTGGCAGAATGGGGTCGACGCCCTGTCCCCAACCGCATGTGATCTGAGCTTACACGGTGGTAGCTTGTTCCTTTAGCCCCCTGTTTATATGTGTTATTGGTTAGTGCGCGTCCATGCTGTGCTTTATTGTGGGGTTGGAGATAAGAATCTGAATGCTTGAAATTGTTACTGATGTTTGACCTGCATATTACCTGTATTAGCTTAAAGCTAAGTGCTAATGCTAAGCTAACCCATGCCATTCTGCGTTCTTTTGTTATTATTTCACTGATATTATTTGGGTCTCTGTATTCTTAAGTCAGCCTTATACGTATGTCTGTTGGAATATGTTTCCTTGGGTGCCATAATGGTAATTTTGATTATTATTTGTTAATAGATTCTTAGTAGTAGAGGCTTTGAGGCCTACCATTTTCATGAGGCTGCAGAGGGTTTGCCTTATGTCCTATTGTAACTATATTATGATTGTTTATACATTGTTATCTAAGTAATCACAGCTTATTATTATTATTAGGCCCGAGCGCCACAAGCTGGCGAGAGGCCTATTAATCTCGTAAGGCCGTGCGAAGCACGGCTGCGAAAGTGCACACGTAGTGCGCACGAAATCGAGCGCGAAGCGCTCGCCCACTTCCAAACACTCACTAACGCACTCCTTCACTCATGCACGCCCCGTGCATACTAATTAGTAGTAGGAAAATGGAACATTACCGTTGTAAACGGGCGAAGCCCGTGCAAAAGTGCGCACTAAACGAGCACTTTACATTGAGATGACGACCGCGAAGCGGTCGTCATCCCCATATAAAGCACTCATTTGCGCTAAGTAGCTCACGAATACGTTCCCCATCTCTTGCATGTTCCGTGCATATAAGCATGTAATGCAAAAATTGAACATTATTACTGTATAGAGGGCCAAAAACACAAAGTGGGAGGAGCCCACTCAAAATTAACGAAAGTACCCGTCAGTGACCAGGGACCCACACCATGAGGTAGGAAAGCGCGAGCGCTTTCCGAAAATGTATAGTTTATGATATTTGGAAAATGGGAAACATTGTTTTCGCATTGGAATATTATTAGGCCCGAGCGCCACAAGCTGGCGAGAGGCCTATTAATCTCGTAAGGCCGTGCGAAGCACGGCTGCGAAAGTGCGCACGTAGTGCGCACGAAATCGAGCGCGAAGCGCTCGCCCACTTCCAAACACTCACTAACGCACTCCTTCACTCATGCACGCCCCGTGCATACTAATTAGTAGTAGGAAAATGGAACATTACCGTTGTAAACGGGCGAAGCCCGTGCAAAAGTGCGCACTAAACGAGCACTTTACATTGAGATGACGACCGCTTCGCGGTCGTCATCCCCATATAAAGCACTCATTTGCGCTAAGTAGCTCACGAATACGTTCCCCATCTCTTGCATGTTCCGTGCATATAAGCATGTAATGCAAAAATTGAACATTATTACTGTATAGAGGGCCAAAAACACAAAGTGGGCTCAGCCCACTCAAAATTAACGAAAGTACCCGTCAGTGACCAGGGACCCACACCATGAGGTAGGAAAGCGCGAGCGCTTTCCGAAAATGTATAGTTTATGATATTTGAAAAATGGGAAACATTGTTTTCGCATCGGAATATTATTCTTTCTTTCTTCTTCTTCTTCTCGGGACCAACCCCCCTATTTTTCACCCAGTGAACATTGACGAAAAGTCACAAAAATGTTCACACCTCTAAAAATCGTGCCTCTCTACATTCTGGCTATTTCCCTTTTCTAAAATAAAAAAAATTGGCGCGTCAGCGCCCCCAAATGTACCAAAAATGCATTGAGAGATGGGAAATGACCCAAAAAAAATCTGATCGTAGAATCATGAAATTTGGCGCAGAGGTAGATGGTGACAAGAGAAGTAAAAAATATTATTACGGCAACGCCGTCCGCCCAACCAAATGTCGGCCATATTGCTTCAAAAATGGCTAAACATGACTTCGGAGTTTTTCCAAACGTCGTACTTTTACGAACTCCTCCCAGGGCGTTGGCCCTAAAAAGCTGAAATTTGGTGAAAATGCTACTGAGGAGTGGGACATCAAAAGTTATCCAAATTACATTGATACCTCTCACGGTCTCTGTGCGGCGAAGCCGCAAACTGTAGCTAGAATTTCAGAAATCTCCCATATTTAAAATTTCTGCCGTTTGCGCAGATAAAGTCCGAATTGCGTCAAATTAGAATCAGTTGTTAAACTCTTTGCCCTAAACCTACTTGAAGTGAAATAAATTCATTTGGCGCCACAGCGCCCCCTACAGATTTTATATGGAGGTTAAATGTTTAGTTTTGCGAAATTATATGAAATTTGACACACAACTCAATTTTAGCATCCCCATCAAAAAAGTCAATGAGACCCATGTCATAATTGTTATGGCGTTGCCCAACGATGACCGAAACCTTTCATGTTATTCCAATGGGGAAATCGCCAGAACATGTTTACACTTTAGACTTTCACAAACTCCTCCCAGGGCGTCAGCCCTATTAACCTGAAATTTGGTGGGACTCATCTTCAGGGGTGGATCATCAAAAGTTATCCATATTTTCATTCAAAGAGTCACGGTGTCTGTGCGGCAAAGCCGCACATTTTGCCAAGAATTCAAAATAAAATAGCTTTTTGATGGTAAAACAAAGGGGAGAAGATGTGACAGCGTCACAGATTCAGCAGTAGGCGTAATAAAAGGACAATTGGGGCGCGTTAGCGCCCCCTCCTCTTGCGGCGTGGCGGCGGTGTGGCGGCGGCGTGGCGAGGGCCGATCATTGCCGCTTGCGGCTATATTTCTTTCTTCTTCTTCTTCTTCTTCTTCTTCTCGGGACCAACCCCCCTATTTTTCACCCAGTGAACATTGACGAAAAGTCACAAAAATTTGCACACCTCTAAAAATCGTGCCTCTCTACATTCTGGCTATTTCCCTTTTCTAAAATAAAAAAAATTGGCGCGTCAGCGCCCCCAAATGTACCAAAAATGCATTGAGAGATGGGAAATGACCCAAAAAAAATCTGATCGTAGAATCATGAAATTTGGCGCAGAGGTAGATGGTGACAAGAGAAGTAAAAAATATTATTACGGCAACGCCGTCCGCCCAACCAAATGTCGGCCATATTGCTTCAAAAATGGCTAAACATGACTTCGGAGTTTTTCCAAACGTCGTACTTTTACGAACTCCTCCCAGGGCGTTGGCCCTAAAAAGCTGAAATTTGGTGAAAATGCTACTGAGGAGTGGGACATCAAAAGTTATCCAAATTACATTGATACCTGTCACGGTCTCTGTGCGGCAAAGCCGCAAACTGTAGCAAGAATTTCAGAAATCTCCCAAATTTAACATTTCTGCCGTTTGCGCAGAGAAAGTCCGAATTGCGTCAAATTAGAATCAGTTGTTAAACTCTTTGCCCTAAACCTACTTGAAGTGAAATAAATTAATTTGGAGCCACAGCGCCCCCTACAGATTTTATATGGAGGTTAAATATTTAGTTTTGCGAAATTATATGAAATTTGACACACAACTCAATTTTGGCATCCCCATCAAAAAAGTCAATGAGACCCATGTCATAATTGTTATGGCTTTGCCGTAACGATGACCGAAACCTTCCATGTTATTCCAAAGGGGAAATCGCCAGAACATGTTTACACTTTAGACTTTCACAAACTCCTCTTAGGGCGTGAGACATATTAACCTGAAATTTGGTGAGACTCATCTTCAGGGGTGGACCATCAAAAGTTATCCACATTTTTATTCAAAGAGTCACGGTGTCTGTGCGGCAAAGCCGCACATTTTGCCAAGAATTCAAAATAAAATTGCTTTTTGATGGTAAAACAAAGGGGAGAAGATGTGACAGCGTCACAGATTCAGCAGTAGGCGTAATAAAAGGACAATTGGGGCACGTTAGCGCCCCCTCCTCTTGCGGCGTGGCGGCGGTGTGGCGGCGGCGTGGCGAGGGCCGATCATTGCCGCTTGCGGCTATATTTATTATTATTATAGCACTGCTCGTATTGTTGGGAATTGTTTCTAATATTATATTTATCTGTTTTGTTTACAGAACACACATACGTACACACACACACACACACATACGTACACACACACACACACACACACATACGTATACACACACACACACACACGTACACAACCAAGACACACACACACACGCTCACACACACACACACACACACACATACGTACATACACACACACACACACACACACACACATACGTACATACACACACACACACACGTACACAACCAAGACACACACACACACGCTCACACACACACACACACACACACACACATACACACACACCTACACCTACACAACCAAGACACATGTACGCTCATTATCTTCAATAAAGGAAAGTAAAGATCCATCCAGCCTCATTGCATTCTGACCGATGCCCATTCTGCGATCACAACTCAACTGAACTAGCCAGTAGCCTGTAGTAGTAAAGCCTTCATATAAAATTGAGGTCTTTAAGAAGTCTCTCTAACAGGTAGATTTATAAATTTGTACTTGTACTTGAATATACTTTTAGCCATGTAATTGTAGATTGTTCAATTTAAAATCGTTCTGACTCTTTGAATATTTCTTTTAAAAATTGCTGTTAGATTTTTGCGACCTGAAAAACTGGCATTATAAATTGTGCATTAAATAATCCTTAATTAAAAAATAAATATCTCATTATATGTAGTACAAAGTCATTGTAATTGCAAGTTTGTAATGCCCATAATATTAAAGATACCCTCAAAAACACTCTAATTTAGTTGAATGAAATCATGATGTTTTAATAATGAAGATCGCCCTGTTTACCAGAAACAAACAAAAAGTGGACCGATTGGAAACGCCTAGTAGATAATTAATGTGAGTGAGTGTTCTAATTGTTTATCAAAGGTGCCTTCACATGCAAACAGTACATGAGCAAGTCCAGCACAGCACTATACTCATAATATAACACAGGACCACACCCCCGCCTTTCTGTGTTTTTCTGTGTCATTCACCGGGGAGGAGCCATTTCACCTTGTTTTGTGTTTTAATGTTTTTAAAAAATTTGACATTGAATTTTTTTTTCATTACATTGTATTTTTTTTTTTTACATTTAATGTTTTTGTTTTGTATCAAACATTTTTTTACATCGAATTTAATCCGACATCGAATATAAAAAAGTGTTTTTATCGTATTTATATACAATTAATATTTTTACTAGATTCAATGTCAAAAAAATAAAATTCGATGTAACAAAAAAGAAGTTTTTTTTAATAAAAACACAAAATAACCTCCATAGTTTGTTCACTCTTACGCAGGTCATTGGCAACCAAGCTCTACTGACACGTGCCCAGTTCAACCCACCACTTCCTGCCAGTTTTATCAGTTCATCTCATTGAAACGACTCCCAGTTTGAGATACCCGCTCCTCCCTAACCCTCCCCCAGAGCCTCCTCCTGAATTTTCCCTTCTCCTCTGGATTCCCCGGCCTGATGCTGCCTTCCTGCCCATCACTTCACAAATTGTTTTATTTATTATTATTCAAACTTTGCCATTATTATTGGGTCCAACGTCTGTAGATATGATCAGCAAACCGACTTACCACCACATTCTTCCACAAGTTTATTATTTAAATTAAGTTACATTTGAAATTCAGTGAACATATTTTCCCCCCCCAACACAAACAAATACATTAACTTAGACATTTTCAGGCTTTTGCTCCTGCTGCTGGTCTTGAAGCTGTAGTCTGTGCAGATCTAAATCCACTTCTGAGCTTTCCACACTTTCTCCCTGTGGATTTGGCAAAAATATCTCAGATACATTGGACTAATAATGACACAAATGGTAGATGTTGAAGAGTACTGACCTGTAGTAGTAACGAGTACTGAGCAAGGGTGTAGTAAAGGAACTGGTACTGCTCAGGAGTCTGGATCATCCCTCCTCTGACACACACAGGGTGAGTTTTAAAACGTGTCTTTTATGTACAGTAGTAGTAGTCGTAGTATATATTTGAGTTGGCAGATGATTTTATGGATGAATATTACATAAATAGTTGTAATACCTGTCCAGCCTCAGTTGACAGACAGTTTCCAGAACATCTACGGTGCCAGAGTCTTGGAGCTGTTTACAACAAACACTGGAGGCGATGAAGCAGCCGCTGCGACCGATCCCTGCACTGAAAACACCAGAATACTTCATAAGTGTACTGCTACTGTGAGGCCATGTGTACTGCACTCATGATCGCACTACTTTTACAAAGCTACTCAACAGTAATACTCAAAAATTGCAAGCTTTTCGCGCTCACCTGCAGTGGACGACGATTGGTCCAACCATGTTCTGCTCCTCATCTGTGATTGGCCGAGAGCAGAACTCCTCGACTTCCTGGACCAATCGCAGCAGAGCGGAGGTGCGCTGTGGAACGTGGTTGTCGGGCCATGATGGGAACCAGAAATGTCTGACATGTCGGGACTCTGAGTTTAACTGAGAACGAAACAATTTGTCATAAAATAAATTAAAATCATGTAACTTTACACACACACAGGTAGAATTGGATGCATAAGTGCTCCAGTGTTGATCAAAAAAATAAATTACGCAATAGGTTGAAGTCTGAAGTCTCTTGGATTTTGTTACTTTTGTGTTCGAATCCTTTTCATTCTAAATATGTTTGTGATGTTTTTTGTGCCCTCACCTGTACTCTCATGTCTGTGATGGTGAAGCCGTGTCTCTCGTTCCTGTCCGTGACCCGGAGATGGAATCGTCCAAATGTCCCAGAGTCTGGTTCAGAGTCGGACTGGGGCCAGTACAGCTCACACTTCTGATCCACAGAGAGAGAGAAAGAGAGAGAAACAAGGGAGTGAGAGGCACAGAAATATATACAGTGTGTACATCCCACTAATAATGTGGATTCAGTCAAGGTTAAAGCCAGAAAGGTCTACTCTGAATGGTACAGAGGAAGTGAGAAATGAATTCACAACCCAAACAAAATAAAATGTAAGGTAATTATTAATTAATGTATTAGTGTCAAAGTTGTGGCCATTGCATTCATCATAAAGAAACAACAACGTATTATAACTGTGCCACTGCTTTATAACATTGCAATACCATTACTTCACAAATCTGTATTTATTGAATTGGTTTGGCTCAAGTAGAGGAAGTGTCTGGGGAGGGGGCGGTCTCACCTGCTGCTCCTCCTTCAGTCTGGTGAGCATGACGATGGCGGGGGCTCTTTCCTGCCACACCATGTCCCAGAAGTCCCCCACTGTGTGCACCATGGGCCCCTGGGTGGCAATGTATGCGCTAGGTACTCCTTTATACCCCTGCATCATCATCATCATCATCATCATCATCATCAACATAAAAACGGTGACAATAATAATTAACTACATGGAATTAATGAGTAATTACATATGCTGTGGTGTAATTCTGACTGCTATTTACAATTAAAGTATGAAGTTTTGTTGGAGATTGTTATTTGTAGTACGTAGTGGTGTAGCGATGGTGATGTAGTGTGTTTGTGCTGATCCTTGTGGTAGTATTATGCTGCAGTGGTCTCGCAGCAGTAGTACTAGTTATAGTAATAGTGTAGTAGTAGTATTAGTAGCAGCAGTACTGACCCGAATGTAGTTGGCATTGATGTACCCGTCTGGACCTGGTTCTTTGTTCTGACTGTTCAGAACCACTCGTGTCTCTGGGTCTGACCAGGAGCAGAACAAGTTTTTTGTCAAGTACAGTAAGTCTTAATTTAACACGACTATTTCTACTCCTACGACTACTGCAAAGAACTACTACTACTACAACTGTTACCACAACCTCCAGTTCGCTTACTTCTTGAAGTACTACTTGTGGAGGAGTGTACTAACTGGGAAGGAGGAGCTTAACAGACACAATAACAAATGTAGTAGCAGCAGCAGTAGCAGTAGCAGTAGTAGTAGTAGTAGTAGTAGTAGTAGCAGTAGTAGTAGTAGTAGTAGTAGTAGTAGTAGTAGTAGTAGTAGTAGTAGTAGTAGTAGTAGTAGTAGTAGTAGTAGTATTTAGTGTTAATAAATCTTATGATCTCTTACATTTCTCACACAACATAATAATAAATCACTCAATTTCAGCAATTTCAGACAGATGTGATTTCCATGTGGTGCACTTGCAGTAACAGCAGAAGTAGTAGTACCAGTAGTAGAAGTAGTAGTAGTAATTGTGTTAGGAGTAGTACTCACTGGGCAGGATGGTCTTATAACGGTCTTTAATCATGTGTCCAGAAACATTTAACTCCAACGAGCTGACAAAGTTTGGAGGGATTTTCTGATGAAGATAAATAATGATTCTCAAATGACACATGCATTGAATCAAATCCTCTTGAGATACAGCCTCTCAGTGGGTCTCAGGGGTCACATGACATCTTTATTAGGGCCACCTCAGCACTAGAAGCAACTACATCACCTGGTACTCCTGCTGCAGAGCCGGTGTGTCTCTCGCCGCTTCCCGTAGCTCAGCAGGGGACAGCGTCCGTGAAGAGGTGTGCAGTAGTTGAAGCCACACCTCTTTGGGAGTGGAAACAGAGCACAGTGGCTCCGCCTCCAGGCCAGATACGTCCAGTAGGAGTGCAAGATTAGAGCCTCGTCTGCAAGAGAGAAAGAATCAGAGAGCCAAGTTGGCCCAAGAAAGAGGGAACAATTACGTGTACCTTTATTTGCAAAGGCAAATCACACACAAAAGGACAATATCAGCAACCCTGAAGCATGAAATGTTATTGTGAAATGGAGGGAGTTGTGAGAGACATTTGGCAAATTTCCAGTACTGAGAATCAATCTGCTGATGCTGAGGCTGCCAGGAAAGCAGTGTTCCTTTAAATTTGAGTCTTGTTTTACACATCACAGTTTGTTTAACTCATGGCAGAGCGGCAAAGTGCCACCAAGAATTTGATAAACAGCAGGAAAAAAAAACCTTGCGAATTTCACTATCCAACGTTTAGTTTAGTTTAGTCTGTATTTGTCAGGGAATGTACAAATTCATTATTTTTACAAGAGAAAAGATGATTTGCCCCAGATTCCATTTAAAAAACATTAAATGATTTCCTAAAATTACAAAATCCGATATTACAAATACAGTTTTACAGTAATATTACAAGTAAAATGTGTTGATGTTGACACCGTGGATTATTGAGGATGTGCTTTTTCAAGTTTGGGGTGAAATGCTGAATAACTACAGACAATTCCATATTGTCTGGAAGTTGATTCCACTGTCTGAGAGTTAAACATGAAAAGGCAGAAGATCTTCTCAGGATAGAAGTTTGTTCAGACCAAATTAAACATTTTTTCACAAGAGTTGGAGCAGCATTATTTAAAATTTTTAATAGAGTTCTTAGATTTGAAAATAAAATAAAATTGGGGCATAACTGGGTATTTTGTACTTATTGTCGAGTGCCTTTAATGCTCGGTTATAGAGAGATCTGAGAGACTTGAGTCTCATTGGACTGACACAACAGGATAAACAGTAGTAGTGGAATAATCATATAATTGAAATAGGTGAAAGCTCCTGAACTGTAAAGCTGTTCCTCCTGAGGAAGAGATATTATATTTCATTGAGTTTCACACTTTTTAAAATGCATTTTAAAAGACTGATTTTGGTCCAAATAAATCCCTTGGTATTTTGTCTCAGTAAACAATATTTATCTTTTCTCCGTTAACATAGATGTTAGGTATATCTTTAATAAGTTTCGGTAAAATACATACAAATAAATGTAGTGTTAGACAAGACTGTTCAAAGAGGGCTTCAAAGAGGACATTGCATTATTGGTTCTCACACACTTGTTGTAAACTGAACAATGACTTTTGAAGAGCCAAGTTTGACCCTCGGGCCAGACTCACCTCTCCTGAAGTCTGATGGAACATTTTCGAGGGGGCGTGGTCACAGGTGGAGGTGTGGTCAGAGGTGGGGGAGTGGACACTGAAGGGGGCAGAGTCAGAGGACCAGGGGGCGGAGTCTGTACCTCAGGAGGAAGCTGAGTGGAAGAGTTCATTCTAAAGAACTGATGCTGTGGGTGGACACTCATCCCATTAAGACGACATTTTCACTCTGAAAGAACAAACACATTACAAGCCTGTTTTCTTTTACATGCTTACTGCAGTTGCACAAACTTTTGAGTATTACATTTCTTTGCAAAAGTGAATAATTTCGAGAATTACAGCATATTCTATTGCAATAGCAGAAAAAAACAGAAGTAATACAGAACCAGCCTCAACCTCAACTAAGCCAAAATCTTAAACCTATAATTTTATTCAATTATTTTACTGCACAATGATACAAAATGACCGTTGGAACCAGGTTGAAGATAAAAAAAAAAAACTTGTATGCTAAAAAAATAAATTAAGCATAAAAAATATATATATTATTGAGGCTGATTTTGAAAGAACTCACCAGACTCCAGGACCACTCTCATATAAACTTGCAGCCTGAAGTCTCACTCATCTACAGACCCCACAACAGGAAGTGACACCACAGCCACAGGAAGTGACACAAGAGCAACAGGAAGTGCCAGACACCCACGCCGCGAAAACTGTCACCACATCACATCAGTATCTGTCAGTCCACCGTGCTCTAGTAAATAGTAATAATAATAATACATTCATTTAAGACAACTCAAAGTGACTCAAAGTGCATTTTCTTTCCCTCCTTCGTTACTGAGCCACAGCTGCCCTGAGGCAAATGGAGAAATGTGGCTGCTGTTCTGTGCTTACCCGTTCTTCAACAACATAGTCACAATTAAACAGGAAGAGTGGTTTAAGTGAAGCAACACAAACTAAACTCAAATGTTAGTGGCAGCGACTGGTTATTCATAATAGTCACTCGTTCCTCTCCAGCCACGCAAACTCACCAGATCCACAGTAAACATTGTCACGCCTCTCTCCATTTAACAGAACAGGATTATTGGACAGTGTCGTGTCATTTGAAGTCCAGTTTAAATGTGTTTCCGAGCGTTAGAAGGACTCACCGTGCTTTCTTCTGCTTTCAGTCAGAGCTGTTCAGGGAATTTAGTCTGATCCACTTTCAGTTTAGGCTTCAGTTCGGAGTAACAAGATTAAACTTGTGAGAATATTCAGGTTTTGACAGATTCAAACCAAACCTCCTCAGGGAGAAGTGAAAGAAAAATACAAAGAGCAGAATATGCATTGCAAAAAATGAGGGGTGAATAGTGAGTATTTTGACTGTGAATCTAAGGCAGTGAGAGTTGTTTTTAAAGTGCAGCTCTCTCACACCACTTTTATTTCATAGCAGATTAAGACATAAAATGATCCCAGTACTTTACTGGAGTAAATATCTCCACATGCCTTAAAATGTGTCCTGCATGTATTAACTTGCTCAAGTAAATTCAATGTGTGACTCATAAAGAATAAAACTACAAAAGAGCAGAGCCAGAGGAGCAAAATGTGTTTCAAAATTGTAGGTTCCACAAAAATAAAACAATTAAGCAACTTGCAATACTAAATATTTTCATGAATATTTTTCAAGGTTGACAATTGAGAAAATATCTGCTCAAATCTTAAAGAATTATAGAAATAAATAAGATGTTTTACCTGGCCTTTTCTTCAGCTGTCCATACTTCCTTCCTCGAAGCAGTGGTTCCTTTCCTCTGTGTCTCATTCCTACCTCCTTGTGTCCTTGCTTCCTCCCACTCATTTGTTTATTTAATTCAGACCCCGAGGAAACATAAAACTTGCTCATTGGCGAATGGAAATTCACTGTAACCTCAAAATGTGTCTAAATATCCACATTACATTAACCATGTAATGAGTTTGCAGCAAATGGATCATCTGGGAAATTTAACACACAATGAAGTGACAGCAATTTCCTACAAATGTATATTTAAATTTTATTGTTAAGAAAATAAAATCTGTACAAATAAATAAGAAAAAGAGAAAAAAAAGCACTGTTCCTCTTTGGCACTTCTTTAAAACAATTAATATTATTATTTATGTAAATTATTTTATTATTAAAAACATCATTCTGTGATTGACCCGGTTGATCCTGAGATTTCTGGAATTATATATTATACAAAAACTGGGTTTAAAAAGATGGCCAATCTTTTTAAGTTGCTCAACATTTTCATGATTTTCTTCACAAACGGACGTGTGATGCAGGTGCAGTTCAATCAGAACATTAGTCCATGTTTAACCCTGGTTTAGTTCTAGGTGAGTCCTGCTTTGGGTGCAGTTTGGTCCAGCTTTGATTCTGCTCTACATCTGGTTTATTCCTGGTTTAGTCCTGGTTTAGATCCCAGTGTTAGTCCTGATCCAGTCTCTGAACTTCGTGACTCTGGCGTAGACTCCAGGTTTGTTCCTTTGAGCGCAGCCGTCTCCCCAGCTCACCACTCCTGCCAGAAAGGTCTTCCCGCTCAGCTCCTGTACCGAGAGCGGGCCCCCGGAGTCTCCCTGAGGACCAGAACACAACATTATTGTGTGCATTATTTGTGTAAATGTGTAAATCTGATATGTAAATGTAAGTATAGAGCTGATGCAAAGCTTAAGCCAGTGCATGTGTCTGTCTCTTTCCTGCTCCAATAGTAAAGACATTGAGTGCCAACAAAAGCAAATCTGTTTCCCCCCCATACAGGCTCTGTTCTCACTGTGGTCTACTTTTTCTTCTTAACTGGTGATACACATAGGATTCAGCAGCATAGTCGCATAAGCATTATGGCACCAATGAGAGGGGAAAATAAACACTGGTCGTGAGCAGCAGCTCAGTCCAACAGTGCAGACCTGAGCAGCTCTGCAGTGACGACGGTTACGATTATTACCCTCCATAAACGGAACGCAGAAATCAGTGGCTTTGTTTCTTTTATTATTAAATCGTTTTAGCTCAATATTGCAGTTT
This sequence comes from Eucyclogobius newberryi, assembly GCF_026437365.1. Lineage (NCBI taxonomy): Eukaryota > Metazoa > Chordata > Actinopteri > Gobiiformes > Gobiidae > Eucyclogobius > Eucyclogobius newberryi. The sequence continues at coordinate 22,001,577 of NW_027315801.1, forward strand.
GAAATGTCCAGATATGTGCAGTTCAAATCCCGTCTCGGTCCATTTACTGCATGTCCTCCCCTCTCGCGTCCCCATTTATTCATGTGCAATTATTGTCGTGATCACATGCAATGGTATTTATGTATTTATTTATTTGTCTGTGGGAGTTTTTGTTTATAGGAGATCTTCTACTGAAAGTGTTTTTCAGACTTCCTATAACTGATCTGTTCTTTTCTTCTGTATCTACCTCTGTATCTTCCTGCGTTGCACCAATGAAATTTCCCCATGTGGGACAATAAAGGAATATCTTATCTTATCTTATCTTATCTTATTTAACGCTATATTTCCTGTCTAATAAAGCCTATGGGCAAAAAATATTTAAAAAAAATTAAATGTCCAATATATAATGACCCACAATAGTCATAGATTATAACTATAGAGTAAACGATTTATTTTTTTGAAATATCTGAATTGCATTATAATATAAATGAATGTGTCCCGACTTCTATGGCTAGAGTCCGCACTGCAGCAGTATATCCGGCTCAAAAACACAATTGTTCATGCATTTGGTTTGTTTTAGGGATGAATCAGATTGCATGAAGGGAGAACTTCATTTGCATTTTATCCACCTCAATATTTTACATATTAATTCAGTCCTACAGGCAAAGTTCATTCGGTGTCTGAGCAAACATGGTAAATAAGGCCCAATATGCTGCAGATAAATCCAGCCCAAGGATACAGCAGAAAACACTTGACCCTTTGGGCAACACTTGACCCTTTGACCCTTTGAGCAATAACAACTGGACAGTGAAGATACTTCGTAGATAGGATCTCACCTGACATGCATCGATGCCGCCCTGCAGGACTCCGGCACACATCATCCTCTCCGTCACACTGCTGTCCGTCAGATCCTTGCACACGGTGGAGTTAACCACACGAACCAAGGCCTTCTGCAGAGTCTGCGAAGTGGAACCTGAAAGCAACACAAGGGTGAGCACCTGTACACACCACAGAGACTGGTTTGGACCTAGTTGTTTGGTCAGTCTGGGCTCTGGTCTAGCTCTCACCTCCCTCCCTGGTGGCCCCCCAGCCCGTGATCCAGGCCTCGGTGCCGGGGGCGAAGCGGTGGGTCTTTGCTGGGAGGCATATGGGCCACACGTATTGGCTGAGGACCACGTCGTTGTCTAACTCCATCAGAGCCACATCATTGTCAAAGGTAAAAGGGTCGTACTCAGTGTGGGCCAAGATCCTCTTCACTCTGCGGCGGACCGTCCACTCGTCAGTGCTGCTCTGAGAGTGAAGGCCAAGGAGCACATCCCACTGGTCTGCTGAAATGATTCTGTGAGGAACAGGGTACCATCAACTTTACAATCTATAGTAGTTTATGGCTTCAGTCATTTTGTAATTATTTTGTTCATTGAGCATAAAAACCTAACATTAAATCAATGTCACACTATTTCCTGTCTCTTTTGAAATGTGAGGCACATGCTTTATTCTGAGTATTTAGTAATAAACTACAACATATTTAGATCATCATTTTACATTTAACTAATAGTAAATGGCAATATCTATGTAACCAACACAAATAACTACAGTGTAGTGGGCGGAGATAGGGGATAGGTGAAAACAGACATGTTCTAAGTCCAACAACTCCAATCAAGGTAAAAATGAAGGAACACATGGTTAAAAGCTCACAAAAGTCTCACCAAAGTTTATTTTTATAACATTTGAAATCTATGTGAGTCAGAGAACTCAACAAGGTCAGAAACTGCTCTAGGTCTTTTGTTGTAGTAGTTGAGAGTAAATTCCTGCAGGAAAAGAATGATGTGCTATTGTTTGAATGACTCATTTCAGGCTCTGCCTCTGTGCTCCTCTTCACTGAGCTGACAGCTACACTGTTGTAAGATGCAGTGTTCACACTGTATTCTCACTGACCTGTTGGTGGCGCTGATGTACACACAATGTGCTGCTGTTAGGATCCATCGCTTGTTCAGGACTGAGGCTCCACAGACATGGATGTTCTTCAGGTGCAGACTAACTTGCCACGGCCACTCCCCCACACGGGCCTCAACTCCGCCCACGATTCTGGAGGACCGGTAAGGACGAGCGCCACACTCTGAAAGCACCTCAGCGTTACACCACTACCACGCCTATTATTACTGCTACTGCTACTTTACTCCTGCTACCGCTAATGCTTCCACTACTACTGCACTCTACTGCAGTGTAAGTACACTTCAAATGAAAACATACATCACAATAATCTTGTTTTCTATTGATTTGTCAGTCCTATCTTTCTTGGACAGTTGTCACCTGAAGTTACTCACCACAGTTCTCCTCGTCTGATCCGTCCAGACAGTCTTTGTATCCATCACACTCAGGGTTGGAGCGACTCACACAGCGACCATCAGAACAGCGGAACGAGAACTGAGAGCACGACTTCAGAATCAGGGCTGTGTAAGAGGAAATCATTATCAAAAAAGAATATATAAAAAGATAGAGAGGAGCAGAGTCTGGATTAGGAATGAGTGCATAGTTTTAACAGGTCATGTTAGACGTTTTGAGATGGTTTGAAGTGACAGAACAGGTTTAGTAAACACAGTACACAGGGAGATGGATGCTGAGGGATAAGATAAGGGATTATCTTCTCTTCTCTTTGGGTTAGACTCACATTCCTCGCAGTTGGCCTCGTCAGATCCGTCTCCACACTCGTCTTTACCGTTGCACTTGAGCTTATCCGAGATACAACTGCCATTGAAGCACAGGAACTCTCCCACTTCACACTTCTCTGCAAAAGAAAGAGGTTTGTCATGTTCAAAAAGTTCACGCCATTAGAAAGGCTGAAATAGAAAATCACATTTATGCAAAATTGACAGCTTGATGAACTACTGTTGATGATGTCATTGGGCCCATGAGAATATGTTCATGTGATTAATGTCATTCTCACCACAGTTTTCCTCGTCCGTGTTGTCTCCGCAGTCATCGGATCCGTCACATTCCCAGATCTTGGGCTTACAAAGAGAGTTCCTACACTTCACTTGTGACGCACTGCAAGCTGCAACCAACAAAACACGTTTAAACAGCGTGTAGAGTATGAAGTGTTTGCGTTCAGTGTGTTGGAGCAGAAGACGTACTGCAGTTCTCTTCATCGCTGCCGCCGTCTCCACAATCGTCAAAGCCGTCACATTTCAGGCTCAGTTTCACACAGAGGTTGTTTGAGCACTGGAACTTTCCGGGACAAGCTGGAACAGACACAAACACAAGCTTTACACCATAACTGAAGGAAAGTACAAGTAATAAACATGCTCAACTTGATATGCTCATTAATATAGTGCTTTTGTGGACCTACTCCAAGAATAATCTTGTTCAGCGTTTGTGGATTTTGAGTTTTGATATTTATTTTAGGCCGTGGCTGGAGAGCAGTTTCAGGGACAGCGGCATTTCCCTTATATCCCGTTATAGCCTCATGGCTAACCCTAACCCTAACCCTTAACCCTAACCCTAACCCTAACCTTAACCTTAACCTTAACCTTAACCCTAACCCTAACCCTAACCTTAACCTTAACCTTAACCCTAACCTTAACCTTAACCCTAACCGTAACCCTAACCTTAAAGGCGCAATGGACAATTTTTCGGCGATTTGAGAACGCAGGCGGAAGTGCGCATGCGCACTCCCCGTGTGGACCGATACAACACACACGTGCGTTTGTTTATTAGCGCAACGGATCGCATCGCATCTCTCGTCTCCCGTAGATTTCTGTCCACTTCTGCGTCAGCTCGAACTGTCTTTCTCCGTCTTCATTTTGCCCCGTACACTGAGGGAACTATATTATGATAGATCCATGCGCTTAGGCACGCGGAAACATGGGGACGAGCCTGACGCGGCTGCAGGTGAGCGGTAGGTGCGTTTTATGATTGATACGTGGCAGGACAAATGATTTATCCACGCCACGAGGAAATATGATAAAAAATTTGCTGAAAAAAAATCGTCCATACCACCTTTAACCCGGCGCGGTCTAAAACGGCGCTAAAACGCGATCAAATAGTGGCGCAGTTTCAGGAGCCGCGGCGCGCGGCCGGCACAAAAATAACATGGCAGTTTCGGCCGCGCGCCGCGGCTCTGCAGACACTCCCTTTATTTTAAAATGTCAGAGTCATGTAGGCTCCTGCCCTCCATCTGGAATCATCCATTCCTAGAAAGTAAACCTAGTGTGCTGTGATTGTACAGTATAATAAGACTCACGGTTAGTCGGGACATAGGCCTCGTACTCAGCCTCAAATCCCTGATTCACATTTGAAGAGTCCGAGTGAAAGTGAACAGTGACTTGAGAGCTGGGGAAGGTTATCACCGGGTGCTTCAGGTCACTGCCACAGAGTCTGTGAGAATATTTAAATGTTACATGAAAATCTGTCAAGGAAAAGTCTAATTTGTTTATTAAATTAATGGGGAATGAAACCAGGAGATTCTTAATTTAACATTGTAATATTCTGTGATCTATGACCCACCTCTGGTCATCGACCTGCACATAGTCATGGGAACACTTCTGGTCATGGTCCAGACCCTGGACCATGAACTTCCTGAACTGGACTTTGATGAACTTGTCCTTTGTAGTCTGTTGAGGAGATATTTGAAAAGTTGTTTCCTGCTGTGAGATGTCAGTGTAATGTTTTCCATAGAAACAAAGGGGTCTAAAAGTAGTCATCTGGACAAGGTTTAAGTTTAAGATCTTTCATCCAAAGGCTCTTGGAATGGAGCTGAAATGGTTACAACATGCTTTGGGGTAAACATTGATGTATTGTGAGTCCTACAGACCGACCTGTATCGTCCAGGAGCATCTCGTCTGAGGAGGGTAGTTGGAGGGGTGAAAAGGAGAGGAGAACACACCTTTCCCTGTGGTCAGCAAACCTCCGCATTCTGCACAAAGATACAACAAAACTACTGTGCACTACTACCACTACTTTATGTTTTACACTGCCCTCTAGAGGCTGTCCTAAGTACTTTTCTGCCAAGCTCAGAATCTAAAAACATTTGCCTTGAGAGTTTAAAAATAAAGAAGTTCATCAAATTATGCATTATTTTGAAATACAATACTGTACCATTGTTTTTTATTTTAATCTGGGAGTAGTTGGCTCCGAATCCAGGAAAATGTTTCTCATGGTCGGTAACAAGCGTCAGCAGCATCACATTTCCAGAGGAGAGATAGGAGAGGGAATGGTGAGGGTATCCACACTGCCTGAAGGGAAAAATAACAATATCAAAAATGGGAAAGGAAGGAGGAGAGAGGACACAAGGACAGGAGCAGAGACCGAGGAGTTAAAATGCTTACTCTGTGATCAGACGGTTTTCTAACGGGTTCAGCGAGTCATAGAGTTTGACAAAGTCGTGATCACAATCGTCCTCCAGGTTGAGAGTGTGAAAGTCCAGTTTGACCCTGAATCCTGGGTCTGCCTTGAGTCTCCACTGGATGAACACATCTGGAGGGTAAGGACTATCTGGAAAACCAGGAGACTTCACCTCTCCTCCATGTTTCACATGCAGTGTAAAGGACTTCTTTACTGGAAATACAGAACACAAATAGATTCAGACGATACCAAAAGAAGAGAGAATACAACCCTATGTAAATGTGTCATGTTTTGTATGTAAAAGGTAGACTTATACTTTATACTTTGCATGGATTGTGTTGTGACTGCTATTCATCAAATACTCAAATGTTCTAACTCACCGAATAAGGACTGCCTGCTCATCCGAGGATCAATGGCTGTAAAAACAAAGAATAAGACAAAAGGAGAATCCCGCAGATCTGCTTTGTATTAGTGTATTTGTCATATGTATTTACCTGCAGAGATGACCTTCTTGACCTGCAGTGCGTTTTTGGGCGGTATGAGCACTGGTTTGTGACTGCCGCGTGTTTTCCCTGTCGGACTCTGCTGCAGAGACTCCATGGCTTCATCCAGCGAAGCATTCTGGGAGTCAGGTATGGAGAACTCAGACTGATAATAGGCCACCACACTGTTCCCACCGGACTCACTATAAGACAAAAAATGGTGACGTTGAATTTGTGAATAGGGGTGTAAGTCTTTAGTTGTTTAATTGGTTGATATTTTCTTAGTCGACAAATAGAGCATTGTCGTCATGCAGGAGGCAGACTTGCAACCGAGATTAATTTGTATTAATTTACCCGAGGCTAAAGGAGCCGAGGCTTGATTATACCCGGGTATATTTTGGCCATAATATATTCCAGGTACATTTTGGTCCAGGCCAATTCATACGTCCCAGGCCAGGTTATATCCCCATGATAACATTTTGTTCCAATGCAAAATTTGGCCATGTAAATTAAACAGTTGCACTATTTTAAAGAACAACAAGGACAAGAAAAAGACAAGAATCCTCTGTACTTTTAATGTGTTTTTTATAATTGTGTGCTGAAAGTTTCATACTTTGTACCAGGTCAACTTCGAAAAAGATGGTTTGACCTCAATAGTTTTTACCCAGTTAAAAACAAACATTTCCATGGACATTTTTGATGATGTAGAAGATAGAAAGTAAATCAGATATATTGCAGATTCGGGGCACAATCCAAACTCTTTACAAGAACAGCTGAGCCAGCTAAGTGTCGCTAATGTTTAATCTGATTAGTTTTGTCTATTTGACCAAGCCTAGCACAAAGACAACAAAGTGTATCTTAATCTTATTTACATCTTCATTTAATGACAAAGATAAACTCCAAAAGCAAACTTCTCCCCCCCCTGCCAATCTTGTGTCCTTAACAAACAGTCAGGCGGGTGCAGGAGCTCTGTAGTGGGATTATAAACGCTGTATATGATCATAAAACAGAAGGAATGTGTAGAGAGGGGATTAGTCAAGCTGTGCTCTTCTTTATGGAACAAAACTAGCACATCAGTGACATCTAGTGCTGTATTGTGAGAAAGTCAGCAAGTGATATCTGTCAACGTTGTAATATAATGCTATAATGTACATTTCCTGTAAACTGAGCAGCCCTCATCTTTGCATTTACATGTATCAATAACATCACTTTCTTTCATTTCCTCCTTCCAGAGAAACTGCACTCATGAGAGAACCTTTTCTTTTTCATTAGTACTTTGTCAAATAGAAAATAAAACAAAGAAAGAACAAAAGATATCCTGATAAAATGCAAATCACACAAATACAAAATGTGATAAAATCATGTAAAACAAGAGCACTGGTTCTGTGGGTCATATCTGTGCTTTGAATTCAATAAATTGCTGAAAACCTTTTTCCCTAACTCTATGTTGACTCTGTGTGAATGTCCTCAGATCTTAATCGATGAATACTTTCTCTGAGGCTCCGTAAACGTGTTAAATAAACAGGCAAGATATCAATGAGAGCTTCATAAAGAAACAAAATGCAGTGTTGTTTTCTTCGCATCCAATGAACGCCATTCTACTTTAGAGTGTAATTGACAGAGGTGAGTTCTGTTTCCTTTTCCAGTAATGAACCTTAGAGCTGAACCTCAGAGCTGAACCTTAGAGCTGAACCTCAGAGCTGAACCTCAGAGCTGAACATTAGAGCTGAACATTAGAGCTGAACCTTAGAGCTGAACATTAGAACTGAACCGTAGAGCTGAACATTAGAGCTGAACCTTAGAGCTGAACATTAGAACTGAACCGTAGAGCTGAACATTAGAGCTGAACCTTAGAGCTGAACATTAGAGCTGAACATTAGAGCTGAACCTTAGAGCTGAACATTAGAACTGAACCGTAGAGCTGAACATTAGAGCTGAACCTTAGAGCTGAACCTTAGAGCTGAACCTCAGAGCTGAACATTAGAGCTGAACATTAGAGCTGAACCTTAGAGCTGAACCTCAGAGCTGAACCTTAGAGCTGAACCTCAGAGCTGAACCTCAGAGCTGAACATTAGAGCTGAACATTAGAGCTGAACATTAGAGCTGAACCTTAGAGCTGAACCTCAGAGCTGAACCTTAGAGCTGAACCTCAGAGCTGAACCTCAGAGCTGAACATTAGAGCTGAACATTAGAGCTGAACCTTAGAGCTGAACATTAGAACTGAACCGTAGAGCTGAACATTAGAGCTGAACCTTAGAGCTGAACATTAGAACTGAACCGTAGAGCTGAACATTAGAGCTGAACCTTAGAGCTGAATATTAGAGCTGAACATTAGAGCTGAACCTTAGAGCTGAACATTAGAACTGAACCGTAGAGCTGAACATTAGAGCTGAACCTTAGAGCTGAACCTTAGAGCTGAACCTCAGAGCTGAACATTAGAGCTGAACATTAGAGCTGAACCTTAGAGCTGAACCTCAGAGCTGAACCTCAGAGCTGAACCTTAGAGCTGAACCTCAGAGCTGAACCTCAGAGCTGAACATTAGAGCTGAACATTAGAGCTGAACATTAGAGCTGAACCTTAGAGCTGAACCTCAGAGCTGAACCTTAGAGCTGAACATTAGAGCTGAACCTCAGAGCTGAACCTTAGAGCTGAACCTTAGAGCTGAACCTCAGAGCTGAACCTTAGAGCTGAACCTCAGAGCTGAATGATAAACTGAGTTCAGATGTTTTAAGACTGTTCCTGTAGAATGCATATATGATGTCACCATAATCTAGAACTGAAAGAAATGTCGTCTGGATTAACAGTTTTCTATAATCAAGAGGAAAATGTGTTTTATTGCTAAAGAAGAATGACAATCTCACTTTAAGATTATTTGCCAGCTCTTGTATGTTTGTCGAAGGAGAGTTTATCATCAGTCCAGATGCCAAAGTATTTGTACTAGGATACTCGTTCAATCATATTACATACTACTTTTTTGAGACATCAGAGAACAGGATACATTGTGTTTTACTTGAATTCATTAACCATTTCAAATCAACACAATTTGTTTTTTGAATATTTTGAACCACTTGTGCAGTAGAAGGCGCCCGACACACAGAAGTGCATCGTCTGCATACAAGTGCAGCCAACCATCAGCAGAACCAGCCTGAGCTCTATGCGTGATCTGAAAACCACTTTTGAGGATCTGTATCGAACCCAAAAGCGTCCAGACGACACAAGAGAATACAGTGATCCACAGAAACAAAAGCCTTTGACAAATCAAACTCTTACGACGGACTGACAATTTATGCATAACAGGTTACGGCAGGACTCCACCCAGACACTCCTTACACTGACTATAGGCCGGCTCTTGAACTGGTTTCGTGTCTGTCACATCTCACGCCTGTGCACACTTGTCAGAAACGTTTGGAAAAAATACTTGGAACGCACACCTAGTTAAAGCTCATGACTGAGGGCGATACCGTGGCCCATTTGAATGTTGGCACGTTTTAGCAGTGTTGTTGAAACGTTGTGAGAGCAGAAGATGAAGAGCAGAGGAAGAGGAGGAGATAGAAATGACTGTCGTACCTGAACGCCTGCACCGAGGATCCTGTGAAGAACTTGGCCAGCACCGAGTTCTCGTTGTACATGATTTGGAGCTAAATTGGGGGGAAAAAGGATGAAATACTGTTCTGTTCAGTTTGTATCATGTTTTATGGCAAAAGTTTCATGCTATGGGAAAACTAAGTTAAGTTCTTTGTTTTTTTGGTTCAATGCATGTGCCATAAAGGAGACAATACATCATTAAACGTGTGTTTGGGCTCCAGAGCACTATCTTATGCCTGACGCCCTTCCTATATCGAACAGCCTCACTTGTATGATTGAAGCAGGCAGTGTTAGTAAAGTGTAACGATCGACATAACTGCGCATTAAAGTGACATTTAAAAACAAATTCCATGTAATTGATGTGTGAAAAAAGAGAATCAGAGGAAAATGGCTGGGATAAAACTTGATCTGTTCAGACAACGAGCAAAGAAGAGCACTGTTTAGTTTTATTAAATGCATGTATCTCACAGATTATCTTGATTTGTTGATTTTCCCCATATTGTGATATTTAGCATGATAAATGTGTTATAACTTGGTTTAGAGCTGATGCAGACCTGCTTTTGGACCAGGGCGGACAGCTCTTTGAAGCGTGAGCTGTCCGGTTCTTCATAGTCCTGGAGGAAGGGCTGGTTCTGGATCTCCATAGACCCCATGTAGACTCTGGGCGAGGTTTCGGGTTTACTGTGTTCTGAAAGAGAGAGAAACATATTATTACCACAAATGACGATTACTACCAGGACAAAAGCCTCCAAGAACAATAAAAAAATATAGCCGCAAGCGGCAATGATCGGCCCTCGCCACGCCGCCGCCACACCGCCGCCACGCCGCAAGAGGAGGGGGCGCTAACGCGCCCCAATTGTCCTTTTATTACGCCTACTGCTGAATCTGTGACGCTGTCACATCTTCTCCCCTTTGTTTTACCATCAAAAAGCTATTTTATTTTGAATTCTTGGCAAAATGTGCGGCTTTGCCGCACAGACACCGTGACTCTTTGAATGAAAATGTGGATAACTTTTGATGGTCCTGAAGATGAGTCTCACCAAATTTCATGTTAATAGGGCTGACGCCCTAAGAGGAGTTTGTGAAAGTCTAAAGTGTAAACATGTTCTGGCGATTTCCCCATTGGAATAACATGAAAGGTTTCGGTCATCGTTACGGCAACGCCATAACAATTATGACATGGGTCTCATTGACTTTTTTGATGGGGATGCCGAAATTGAGTCATTTAACCTCCATATAAAATCTGTAGGGGGTGCTGTTGCGCCAAATGAATTTATTTCACTTCAAGTAGGTTTAGGGCAAAGAGTTTAACAACTGATTCTAATTTGACGCAATTCGGACTTTATCTGCGCAAACGGCAGAAATTTTAAATATGGGAGATTTCTGAAATTCTAGCTACAGTTTGCGGCTTCGCCGCACAGAGACCGTGAGAGGTATCAATGTAATTTGGATAACTTTTGATGTCCCACTCCTCAGTAGCATTTTCACCAAATTTCAGCTTTTTAGGGCCAACGCCCTGGGAGGAGTTCGTAAAAGTACGACGTTTGGAAAAACTCCGAAGTCATGTTTAGCCATTTTTGAAGCAATATGGCCGACATTTGGTTGGGCGGACGGCGTTGCCGTAATAATATTTTTTACTTCTCTTGTCACCATCTACCTCGGCGCCAAATTTCATGATTCTACGATCAGATTTTTTTTGGGTCATTTCCCATCTCTCAATGCATTTTTGGTACATTTGGGGGCGCTGACGCGCCAATTTTTTTTATTTTAGAAAAGGGAAATAGCCAGAATGTAGAGAGGCACGATTTTTAGAGGTGTGAACATTTTTGTGACTTTTTGTCAATGTTCACTGGGTGAAAAATAGGGGGGTTGGTCCCGAGAAGAAGAAAGAAGAAAGAATATTAAAGCCGCAAGCGGCATCCAACGGCCCTCGCGGGCCGCCGGCCTTCCGACTCTGCGCTTTCGACTTGATAAAGATGGCACCCTTATTGTGTGTTGAATAAAAAAAGAACTTGACAGACGGCGACACATTGGACATGGCCAATCCAGTGCAAATGAACACAAGTGTCAGTCAAATTTGCTGCGCCGCCGCACAGAGACCGTAGCACTTGGAATAAAAATATGGATAACTTTTGATGCCCCGCTTGTGTAGATGATTTTCCCCAAATATGAGCTTGATCGAGCTATTGCCCACAGAGGAGTTCATTAAAGTGTGAAGCGTAAATGTGAACATTTCAGAGATTTCGCTGTTTTCCCATTTCTGACATATTTTTGCGGGTCCGCCACACAGAGACCGTAGCACTTAGAATCAAAATATGGATAAGTTTTGATGCCCCGCTTGTGTAGATGATATTCTCCAAATATGAACTTGATCGGACAATCGCCCTAGGAGGAGTTCGTTAAAGTGTGAAGCGTAAAAATGTGGTGATTTGAGCAATTCTATGATTTTCCCATAACGATAACATGGGATGTTTCTGTCATCGCTACGGTTACGCCGTACAAAATATGACTTTGGCTCTCATACTTTTGTGATCAGGATGGCAAATTAGAATTTTGTTCAAAATATCATGTCATTTGGAAAAACTATTGTTTATAGGCCACTCTGAAGGCCAAATAGTCAGAATTCTGGGAAACGTTTGCGGCTCCGTCGCACAGAGACCGTAAAAGCTATCCTTAAAATTTGGATAACTTTAGATGCCCCACTTGTCTAGAGGACGTACACCGATTTTGAGGTCGGTGGGCAAAACGCACTAGGAGGACTTTGTTAAAGTGTAAAACATAAAAATGTGGATATTCGAGAGATTTAGCGGTTTTCCCATAGGGATAACATGGGAGGTTTATGTCATCGCTACGACTACGCCGTAAAAATTAAGGCATTTGTCTGATTGGCTTTTTTGATCGCGACGCCAAAATAGAATTTTGGGTAAAGTTTAGAAAATTTTGGTAAAACTAATTTTTGACCTTCAATGTTAATTTAAAGGTCACTCTGTAGGGGGCGCTATCGCGCCCATTTCAATTTTGTCATCATAAACTGGTCCAAACTAGAAAGTTGAACAACTGATTCAAATTTGGTCCTAATCGGACTTGTTTTGATCAAATGGGAACAATTTTTAGATCTGCAATATCCCAAAATAAGTTGTCCAACTTTGCGGCTGCGCCGCACACAGACCGTAAAAGGTATCTCAAAAAATTGGATAACTTTAGATGCCCCACTTGTCCAGAGGACGTCCGCCGATTTTGAAGTCGGTGGGCAAAACGCCCTAGGAGGAGTTCGTCAAAGTTTGACGTGAACAAAATGGCTAACACAGCGTGTTTTCATTTTCAAAGGAAGATGGCGGGCATAGGGTAATTCTGGGGGCGTGGCCACAATAATATTTGTTTTTTGTCCTCACAAGAGGAATGCGTGTTCCGAATTTCGTAGCTCTACGACAAAGTTGACCTCGGGGCGTCTCCCATAGGCGCAATGTATTTTGACTTTTGTCGGTGGCGCTGTCGCGCCATTTTTTAACGAAAAAAAAAATGGCCCAGAAAAAACTAAATTTTTCGCCGATTTTGAATTTTGGGTAAAGTTTGGTGAGTTTTTGAGCATGTTCAGGGGGTCAAATTAGAGCTCAAAAAGCAGAAGAACAAGAAAAATAATAAAAATTAAAGCCGCAAGCGGCATCCAACGGCCCTCGCGGGCCGCCGGCCTTCCCACTCTGCGCTTTCGACTTGATAAAGATGGGGCCCTTATTGTGTGTTGAATTAAAAAAGAACTTGACAGACGGCGACACATTGGACATGGCCAATCCAGTGCAAATCAACACAAGTGTCAGTCAAATTTGCTGCGCCGCCGCACAGAGACCGTAGCACTTGGAATAAAAATATGGATAACTTTTGATGCCCCGCTTGTGTAGATGATTTTCCCCAAATATGAACTTGATCGAGCTATTGCCCACGGAGGAGTTTGTTAAAGTGTGAAGCGTAAATGTGAACATTTCAGAGATTTCGCTGTTTTCCCATTTCTGACATATATTTGCGGGTCCGCCACACAGAGACCGTAGCACTTAAAATCAAAATATGGACAACTTTTGATGCCCCGCTTGTGTAGATTATATTCCCCAAATATGAGTTTGATCGGACAATCACCCTAGGAGGAGTTCGTTAAAGTGTGAAGCGTAAAAATGTGGTGATTTGAGCGATTCTACGATTTTCCCATAAGGATAACATGGGTTGTTTCTGTCATCGCTACGGTTACGCCGTACAAAATATGACTTTGGCTCTCATACTTTTATGATCAGGATGGCAAATTAGAATTTTGTGCAAAATATCATGTCATTTGGAAAAACTCTATTGTTTATAGGCCACTCTGAAGGCCAAATTGTCGGAATTCTGGGAAACGTTTGCGGCTCCGTCGCACAGAGACCGTAAAAGTTATCCTTAAAATTTGGATAACTTTAGATGCCCCACTTGTCTAGAGGACGTACACCGATTTTGAGGTCGGTGGGCAAAACGCCCTAGGAGGAGTTCGTGTGAAAGTGTGAAACAGAAAAATGTGGATATTCGAGAGATTTAGCGGTTTTCCCATAGGGATAACATGGGAGGTTTATGTCATCGCTACGACTACGCCGTAAAAATTAAGGCATAAGTTTGATTGGCCTTTTGCTCGGGACCCCAAAATAGAATTTTGGGCAAAGTTTAGAACATTTGTGTAAAACCAGTTTTTGTCCATCAATGTTCACTCAAAGGCAACTCTGTAGGGGGCGCTATCGCGCCCATTTCAATTTTGTCATGCTAAACTGGTCCAAACTTGAAAGTTTAACAACTGATTCAAATTTGGTCCTAATCGGACTCGTTTTGATCAAATGGGAGCAATTTTTAGATCTGCAATATTCCAAAATAAGTTGTTCAACTTTGCGGCTGCGCCGCACACAGACCGGTAAAGGTATCTCAAAAAATTGGATAACTTTAGATGCCCCACTTGTCCAGAGGACGTACGCCGATTTTGAAGTCGGTGGGCAAAACGCCCTAGGAGGAGTTCGTCAAAGTTTGACGTGAACAAAATGGCTAATACAGCGTGTTTTCATTTTCAAAGGAAGATGGCGGCCATAGGGTAAGTCTGGGGGCGTGGCCACAATATTTATTTTTTTTTGTCCTCACGAGAGGAATGCGTGTCCCGAATTTCGTAGCTTTACGCCAAAGTTGACCTCGGGGCGTCTCCCATAGGCGCAATGTATTTTGACTTTTGTCGGTGGCGCTGTCGCGCCATTTTTTAACGGAAAAAAAAATGGCCCAGAAAAAACAAAATTTTTCGCCGATTCTGAATTTTGGGCAAAGTTTGGTGAGTTTTTGAGCATGTTCAGGGGGTCAAATTAGAGCTCAAAAAGCAGAAGAACAAGAAAAATAATAAAAAATATAGCCGCAAGCGGCAATGATCGGCCCTCGCTACGCTGCCGCCACGCCGTAAGAGGAGGGGGCGCTAACGCGCCCCAATTGTCCTTTTATTACGCCTACTGCTGAATCTGTGACGCTGTCACATCTTCTCCCCTTTGTTTTACCATCAAAAAGCAATCTTATTTTGAATTCTTGTCAAAATGTGCGGCTTTGCCGCACAGACACTGTGACTCTTTGAATAAAAATGTGGATAACTTTTGATGGTCCACCCCTGAAGATGAGTCTCACCAAATTTCAGGTTAATAGGGCTGACGCCCTAAGAGGAGTTGGTGAAAGTCTAAAGTGTAAACATGTTCTGGCGATTTCCCCATTGGAATAACATGGAAGGTTTCGGTCATCGTTACGGCAACGCCATAACAATTATGACATGGGTCTCATTGACTTTTTTGATGGGGATTCTAAAATTGAGTTGTGTGTCAAATTTCATATAATTTCGCAAAACTAAATATTTAACCTCCATATAAAATCTGTAGGGGGCGCTGTGGCTCCAAATTAATTTATTTCACTTCAAGTAGGTTTAGGGCAAAGAGTTTAACAACTGATTCTAATTTGACGCAATTCGGACTTTATCTGCGCAAACGGCAGAAATGTTAAATTTGGGAGATTTCTGAAATTCTTGCTACAGTTTGCGGGAGACCATGACAGGTATCAATGTAATTTGGATAACTTTTGATGTCCCACTCCTCAGTAGCATTTTCACCAAATTTCAGCTTTTTAGGGCCAACGCCCTGGGAGGAGTTCGTAAAAGTACGACGTTTGGAAAAACTCCAAAATCATGTTTAGCCATTTTTGAAGCAATATGGCCGACATTTGGTTGGGCGGACGGCGTTGCCGTAATAATATTTTTTACTTCTCTTGTCACCATCTACCTCTGCGCCAAATTTCATGATTCTACGATCAGATTTTTTTTGGGTCATTTCCCATCTCTCAATGCATTTTTGGTACATTTGGGGGCGCTGACGCGCCAATTTTTTTTTTATTTTAGAAAAGGGAAATAGCCAGAATGTAGAGAGGCACGATTTTTAGAGGTGTGCAATTTTATGTGACTTTTCGTCAATGTTCACTGGGTGAAAAATAGGGGGGTTGGTCCCGAGAAGAAAGAAAGAAGAAAGAAGAATTAAAGCCGCAAGCGGCATCCAACGGCCCTCGTGGGCCGCCGGCCTTCCGACTCTGCTCTCTGCATTTTACAGAGTTGGCGCTAACGCAATTGTCTAAGAACTAAGACAGCGACACATTGTACATGTACAATGCTGTGCTTAACCAGTGCAAATGAACACAAATGTTGGTCAAATGTGCAGCTCCAGCGCACAGAGACCGTGACACTTGGAATAAAAATATGGATAACTTTTGATGCTCCGCTTGTGTAGATTATTTTCCGAAAATATGAGCTTGATCGAGCTATTGCCCACAGAGGAGTTCATTAAAGTGTGAAGCATAAATGTTAACATTTCAAGGATTTGGCGTTTTTCCCATTTGTGACATATATTTGCGGCTCTACCGCACAGAGACCCTAGTACTTAAAATGAAAATATGGATAACTTCTGATGCCCCCCTTGTGTAGATGATTCTCCCCAAATATGAACTTGATCGGGTATTCGCCCTAGGAGGAGTTTGTTAAAGTGTGAAGCGTAAAAATGTGGTCATTTTAGAGATTTTGCGGTTTCCCCATTGGGATAACATGGGATGTTTCCGTCATCGCTACGGCTACGCTTTACCAAATATGACTTTGGCTCCCATGCTTTTAATTTGGGGATGGCAAATGAGAATTGTGTGCAAAATGTCATGTCATTTGGAAAAACTCTTGTTTATAGGCCACTCTGAAGGCCAAATAGTTCAAATTCTGCGAAAAGTTTGCGGCTCAGCTGCACAGAGACCGTAAATGTTATCCATAAAATTTGAATAACTTTAGATGCCCCACTTGTCTAGAGGAGGTACACCGATTTTGAGATCGGTGGGCCAAACGCACTAGGAGGAGTTTGTTAAAGTGTGAAGCGTAAATGTGCCCCGCCGCCGCAATTGTCGGACCATGTCGGCCTCGGTGAAACTGAGAAAAACAGCATTTTACTTTTTTTCCCCCAAATGTGTGATTTTCATTTTTTTGCAGAATGTGCTAGTTGAAGTTATGAATAAGCCCCTGTGTGCTTCAGATAACACTATTGGTTGTCTTAAACGTATACATTAAGCTGTTAAAAATGTGGAGTTTTCGGGTCTTTTTCCTGCTCTCCTGGGGGGCGTCACCTTTTTCTAGCCAACGTATTGTTTACATTTTCCACCAATCAGCTGTGATCCGCATGGCCAGCTGCCTGCTCCGTGCTCATTACTCCAGACCGTCTGCAGAGCACAGTCTTCAGAGCTTACATTTCCTGGACTACATTGCAACGGAAATGTTTACTCAGGTACACTTTTACTTTACTACTAAATTATTGCTTTAACGCTGTGTTTTAAGGCAGTCTCGTGATCACTTTAGAATCTTACTTGTCTGCTCCGGTGGAGCTAATGCTAAGCTAACATGTTGCTTCAGTGCACTCTGCAATACGGGCTTAATGTGACTACTTGCTGTTATCACCATGTTATCTGATTATTTTTCGGCGTGGGTTGGCCCGTGGGTTGTGTGGGTCGTGCTTTGTGTCTGTTTTATCGTGCTAAACCGGCTGTTAGGCCCGGAGCTAAACGCAGCTATTCGGAGCTAAGTTGTAAGCTAAACTTTGCTATGTTATCGGGTTATTTTTCGGCGTGGGTTGGCCCGTGGGTTGTGTGGGTCGTGCTTTGTGTGTATTTTATGGTGCTAAACCGGTTGTTAGCGCCACAGCCTGGAGCTAAACGCAGCTATTCGGAGCTAAGTTGTAAGCTAAACTTTGCTATGTTATCGGGTTATTTTTCGGTGTGGGAAGAGAAAAAAACTACAACTCCAGATACCACTTCTGGTCACGTGGCTTACTTATGTTGCACGTCACGCACGCACTGCGTCACTCGAACCAATCACGCGCTTGCCTGGCCATTATCAGCTTCCTGTGTGTCTCTCTGTGCACGGTGTTGGGAGAGACAACAGGACGGCTGAACCAGGTAAGCTTTGCGACTAAAACACCCGCTTTTAATCACTTTAATGTGCGCGGTTTTAAACTCGAGTGTATGTTTATGTTTTGGTGTGCTGTTCTGCAAGTGTTTTGCTTTTACGAGCAGTGTTATCTCAAGTGAGCTAGCTAGCCCCGCTAGCCGAGGGCAGATGTCCCAATATCTCCGCGTTTGCATCTTACACCGTTAACGTCACAATGTGAACTGTTATCTGTGAAGCGTGTTATTCCCATATTACTGTTAACCCTAATCCTTTTATCCCCCTTTTCAGAATTGGCAAAGACACCCTGACTGACATGACCTGTCTCTACGTGAAGTCTGCTAAGGAGCGTGGTAAGTGTAAAACATTATTTTGGTGATTTTCATGTTTTAATGATTAGAGTATAATTAACCATAAGTAACATCTGTTTTTCAGGTGAGCCTGCAGTTTGTACATCAAGCTTCAGATCACTGTGGAAACAGCTTCTCCCACACATCAGAAGCTGCAGGCCACGCACAGATCTCTACAACAGAATCTAATGTGCTGTCTTTCGGACCCTCACCGCCAACGTCTCACTTCAATATTCCACAGCTTGTTGGAACGGCGGATGGCAAAGTGTTTGTCTAGAACTTGGACTGGCAGAAGCATCTGTGTCCCTTCTTCAGACGGCTTCCAAAGATCAAGAGCAGCACCTCAGGTATTTATATTGAAACTCTCACATTGTGTTAAAAAAAATAAATAGTTAATGAGTGTTTTATGTGAAATAGTTAGCCATTTCTTAAATGTCCTGTTATTTGTTTACAGCTTTGATG
Source organism: Eucyclogobius newberryi (assembly GCF_026437365.1). Taxonomy (NCBI): domain Eukaryota; kingdom Metazoa; phylum Chordata; class Actinopteri; order Gobiiformes; family Gobiidae; genus Eucyclogobius; species Eucyclogobius newberryi. The sequence goes on from NW_027315801.1 coordinate 22,020,261, forward strand.
CCAAGAGCCGAGAGTCACAGCACAGAAGAGTGCACAGACGAAGAAGAGGATGAGGATGTGATCTCTGATGTAATTGGACTCTGGTGGTGTACATATCATATCTATTATCTCATATCTCATATTTCATATATTCAAAGCCATGGACCCGTTGCAGTTCGTATACCTGGCCCTGGCATCTGTTTATAAGAGTTCTTCTATTAAGAGTGTTTTTTAAACTTCCTATAGGTTACTGTCCTTTCCCGGACAGTCCTTGCGTTGTAACATTAAAGGCTATCTTATCTTATCTTTTGTTGTTTGTGTTGAATCATTCAGTGCACCATTGTTGGTCACCTGTGAATTATGTTTATCGACAAATGCAATGAACCCTATTCTGATTCTGATTCTTTGATTCTATTCAGGGCCTTTTGTAATCCAAGTATTTCCATTTTAATATAGTAACTTCTAATTCTGATTCAAGTCCAGTTACCATCAATAACAACACTCCTCTTGAGTCTTCAGTGACAGCTGTAGGGGGAAGGTGGTGTCAGTGTGACAGGGGGGAGGGCTTATCTCAATGAGATGCAAATGAGCCCCGCCCCCTGTGACTCTGGGCTCACTCCGGTGAGAAACTTTGAGCCCCGTTTTCTCAGTGAATGGGTTTGAGAGTTGTATACATTCAAATGACCACAACTTACTCAAATATTATCAGATCTACATGAGTGAGACATCATTGGAAAGCTTTGAATTCACACTTTCAGAATAACTCAAAATGTCATGTAACTGGTTTAGCCACGGTCAGTCACAAATGTGAACATTTCAAAGATTTGGCGTTTTTCCCATTTGTGACAGTATATTTGAAGCTCCACGGCACAGAGACCGTAGCACTTAAAATCAAAATATGGATAACTTTTGATGCCCCGTTTGTGTAGATGATTGTCCCCAAATATGAGTTTGATCGGACAATCGCCCTAGGAGGAGTTTGTTAAAGTGTGAAGCGTAAAAATGTGGTGATTTGAGCGATTTTGCGATTTTCCCATAAGGATAACATGGGATGTTTCTGTCATCGCTACGGTTACGCCGTACAAAATATGACTTTGGCTCTCATACTTGTATGATCAGGATGGCAAATTAGAATTTTGTGCAAAATATCATGTCATTTGGAAAAACTCTATTGTTTATAGGCCACTCTGAAGGCCAAATAGTCAGAATTTTGGGAAACGTTTGCGGCTCCGTCGCACAGAGACCGTAAAAGTTATCCTTAAAATTTGGATAACTTTAGATGCCCCACTTGTCTAGAGGACGTACACCGATTTTGAGGTCGGTGGGCAAAACGCACTAGGAGGACTTCGTTAAAGTGTAAAACATAAAAATGTGGTAATTTGAGAGATTTTGTGGTTTTCCCATAGGGATAACATGGGAGGTTTCTGTCATCGCTACGACTACGCCGTAAAAATTTAGGCATTTTTGTGATTTGCTTTTGTGATCGGGACGGCAAAATAGAATTTTGGGTAAAGTTTAGACAATTTTGGTAAAACGAATTTTTGACCTTCAATGTTAATTTAAAGGTCACTCTGTAGGGGGCGCTATCGCGGCCATTTCAATTTTGTCAGCCTAAACTGGTCCAAACTAGAAAGTTTAACAACAATCTTCAATTCAAATTTGGTCCTAATCGGACTGGTTTTGATCAAATGGGAGCAATTTTTAGATCTGCAATATTCCAAAATAAATTGTCCAACTTTGCGGCTGCGCCGCACACAGACCGTAAAAGGTATCTCAAAAAATTTGATAACTTTAGATGCCCCACTTGTCCAGAGGACGTACGCCGATTTTGAAGTCGGTGGGCAAAACGCCCTAGGAGGAGTTCGTCAAAGTTTGACGTGAACAAAATGGCTAACACAGCGTGTTTTAATTTTCAAAGGAAGATGGGGTAAGTCTGGGGGCGTGGCCACAATAATATTTTTTTTTTGTCCTCACGAGAGGAATGCGTGTCCCGAATTTCGTAGCTTTACGCCAAAGTTGACCCCGGGGCGTCTCCCATAGGCGCAATGTATTTTGACTTTTGTCGGTGGCGCTGTCGCGCCATTTTTTGACGAAAAAAAAAATGGCCCAGAAAAAATCTAATTTTTCGCCGATTCTGAATTTTGGGCAAAGTTTGGTGAGTTTTTGAGCATGTTCAGGGGGTCAAATTAGAGTTCAAAGCGCTGAAGAAGAACAAGAAAAATTAAAGCCGCAAGCGGCATCCAACGGCCCTCGCGGGCCGCCGGCCTTCCGACTCTGCGCTTTTGACTTGATAAAGATGGCGCCCTTATTGTGTGTTGAATAAAAAAAGAACTTGACAGACGGCGACACATTGGACATGGCCAATCCAGTGCAAATGAACACAAGTGTCAGTCAAATTTGCTGCGCCGCCGCACAGAGACCGTAGCACTTGGAATAAAAATATGGATAACTTTTGATGCCGCGCTTGTGTAGATGATTTTTCCCAAAGTAAAGCTTGATCGAGCTATTGCCCACGGAGGAGTTTGTTAAAGTGTGAAGCGTAAATGTGAACATTTCAAGGATTTGGCGTTTTTCCCATTTGTGACAGTATATTTGCAGCTCCACGGCACAGAGACCGTACCACTTAAAATCAAAATATGGATAACTTTTGATGCCCCGTTTGTGTAGATGATTTTCCCCAAATATGAGCTTGATCGGGCAATCGGCCTAGGAGGAGTTCGTTAAAGTGTGAAGCGTAAAAATGTGGTGATTTTAGAGATTTCGCTGTTTTCCCATTTCTGACATATATTTGCGGGTCCGCCACACAGAGACCGTAGCACTTAGAATCAAAATATGGGTAAGTTTTGATGCCCCGCTTGTGTAGATGATATTCTCCAAATATGAACTTGATCGGACAATCGCCCTAGGAGGAGTTTGTTAAAGTGTGAAGCGTAAAAATGTGGTGATTTGAGCGATTCTACGATTTTCCCATAAGGATAACATGGGATGTTTCTGTCAACGCTACGGTTACGCCGTACAAAATATGACTTTGGCTCTCATACTTGTATGATCAGGATGGCAAATTAGAATTTCGTTCAAAATATCATGTCATTTGGAAAAACTCTATTGTTTATAGGCCACTCTGAAGGCCAAATAGTCAGAATTCTGGGAAACGTTTGCGGCTCCGTCGCACAGAGACCGTAAAAGTTATCCTTAAAATTTGGATAACTTTAGATACACCACTTGTCTAGAGGACGTACACCGATTTTGAGGTTGGTGGGCAAAACGCACTAGGAGGACTTCGTTAAAGTGTAAAACATAAAAATGTGGTAATTTGAGAGATTTTGTGGTTTTCCCATAGGGATAACATGGGAGGTTTCTGTCATCGCTACGACTACGGCGTAAAAATTTAGGCATTTTTGTGATTGGCTTTTGTGATCGGGACGGCAAAATAGAATTTTGGGTAAAGTTTAGACAATTTTGGTAAAACTAATTTTTGACCTTCAATGTTAATTTAAAGGTCACTCTGTAGGGGGCGCTATCACTGCCATTTCAATTTTGTCAGCCTAAACTGGTCCAAACTAGAAAGTTTAACAACTGATTCAAATTTGGTCCTAATCGGACTGGTTTTGATCAAATGGGAGCAATTTTTAGACCTGCAATATTCCAAAATAAGTTGTCCAACTTTGCGGCTGCGCCGCACACAGACCGTAAAAGGTATCTCAAAAAATTGAATAACTTTAGATGCCCCACTTGTCCAGAGGACGTACGCCGATTTTGAAGTCGGTGGGCAAAACGCCCTAGGAGGAGTTCGTCAAAGTTTGACGTAAACAAAATGGCTAACTCAGCTTGTTTTCATTTTCAAAGGAAGATGGCGGCCATAGGGTAAGTTTGGGGGCGTGGCCACAATGATTTTTTTTGTTTATCCTCACGAGAGGAATGCGTGTCCCGAATTTCGTAGCTTTACACCAAAGTTGACCTCGGGGCGTCTCCCATAGGCGCAATGTATTTTGACTTTTGTCGGTGGCGCTGTCGCGCCATTTTTTAACGAAAAAAAAAATGGCCCAGAAAAAACAAAATTTTTCGCCGATTTTGAATTTTGGGCAAAGTTTGGTGAGTTTTTGAGCATGTTCAGGGGGTCAAATTAGAGTTCAAAGCGCTGAAGAAGAACAAGAAAAATAATAATAATAATAATAATATTTTTAGCAAAAACAATATAGCCGTTTTCACTATAACAACAAATTATACATCGTTTGAAAGCTCTAAGCCTTCCCGATGCCGCCATGGGGTGGAATCATCATTACGAGCGCTTACGCGCTCGTCAGTCCCTATTCCGTCGAGATGCCCCGCCCACTCCCCATAGACTTCCATTGATTTGAGCAGATACAAGCATGGCCCATGCCTGCGGCATGGATTCTCGCGTACGGGACGATGCCAGGAGGGTTTTTGGAGGAATGCAGCGCTTCGCGCTGCTGTTGTCAACAATTAGTGAATGGGCTACGCCCATTCACTAATTGTTGACTATTTCTGTCATAGCAGGAGTAAGTATGCATGATCCATGCCTTCGGCATGGGCTAGTTCACTGTACTTGCCAGGGGCGACGGGGCACCAAACATGCGGGCTGCGCCCGCATGTTTGGTAAGACAGTTGCAACGCTGCCTTCGGCAGCGTTGCGGGAGCAATAGGCCCTCCGCCCTGCTGGGGCTCGGGCCTAATTAAAGCCGCAAGCGGCATCCAACGGCCCTCGCGGGCCGCCGGCCTTCCGACTCTGCGCTTTCGACTTGATAAAGATGGCGCCCTTATTGTGTCTTGAATTAAAAAAGAACTTGACAGACGGCGACACATTCGACATGGCCAATCCAGTGCAAATGAACACAAGTGTCAGTCAAATTTGCTGCGCCGCCGCACAGAGACCGTAGCACTTGGAATATAAATATGGATAGCTTTTGATGCCCCGCGTGTGTAGATGATATTTCCCAAAGTAAAGCTTGATTGAGCTATTGCCCACGGAGGAGTTCATTAAAGTGTGAAGCATAAAAATGTGGTCATTTTAGAGATATCGCGGTTTTCTGACATATATTTGCGGGTCCGCCACACAGAGACTGTAGCACTTAGAATCAAAATATGGATAAGTTTTGATGCCCCGCTTGTGTAGATGATATTCTCCAAATATGAACTTGATCGGACAATCGCCCTAGGAGGAGTTCATTAAAGTGTGAAGCGTAAAAATGTGGTGATTTGAGCGATTCTGCGATTTTTCCATAAGGATAACATGGGATGTTTCTGTCATCGCTACGGTTACGCCGTACAAAATATGACTTTGGCTCTCATACTTTTATGATCAGGATGGCAAATTAGAATTTTGTTCAAAATATCATGTCATTTGGAAAAACTATATTGTTTATAGGCCACTCTGAAGGCCAAATAGTCAGAATTCTGGGAAACGTTTACGGCTCCGTCGCACAGAGACCGTAAAAGTTATCCTTAAAATTTGGATAACTTTAGATGCCCCACTTGTCTAGAGGACGTACACCGATTTTGAGGTTGGTGGGCAAAACGCACTAGGAGGAGTTCGTTGAAGTGTAAAACATAAAAATGTGGTAATTTGAGAGATTTGGTGGTTTTCCCATAGGGATAACATGGGAGGTTTCTGTCATCGCTACGACTACGCCGTAAAAATTTAGGCATTTTTGTGATTGGCTTTTGTGATCGGGACGGCAAAATAGAATTTTGGGTAAAGTTTAGACAATTTTGGTAAAACTAATTTTTGACCTTCAATGTTAATTTAAAGGTCACTCTGTAGGGGGCGCTATCGCGGCCATTTCAATTTTGTCAGCCTAAACTGGTCCAAACTAGAAAGTTTAACAACTGATTCAAATTTGGTCCTAATCGGACTGGTTTTGATCAAATGGGAGCAATTTTTAGATCTGCAATATTCCAAAATAAGTTGTCCAACTTTGCGGCTGCGCCGCACACAGACCGTTAAAGGTATCTCAAAAAATTGAATAACTTTAGATGCCCCACTTGTCCAGAGGACGTCCGCCGATTTTGAAGTCGGTGGGCAAAACGCCCTAGGAGGAGTTCGTCAAAGTTTGACGTGAACAAAATGACTAACACAGCGTATTTTCATTTTCAAAGGAAGATGGCGGCCATAGGGTAAGTCTGGGGGCGTGGCCACAATGATTTTTTTTGTTCGTCCTCACGAGAGGAATGCGTGTCCCGAATTTCGTAGCTTTACGCCAAAGTTGACCTCGGGGCGTCTCCCATAGGCGCAATGTATTTTGACTTTTGTCGGTGGCGCTGTCGCGCCATTTTTTAACGAAAAAAAAAATGGCCCAGAAAAAATAAAATTTTTCGCCGATTCTGAATTTTGGGCAAAGTTTGGTGAGTTTTTGAGCATGTTCAGGGGGTCAAATTAGAGATCAAAGCGCTGAAGAAGAACAAGAAAAATAATAATAATATTTTTAGCAAAAACAATATAGCCGTTTCCACTATAACAACAAATTATACATCGTTTGAAAGCTCTAAGCCTTCCCGATGCCGCCATGGGGTGGAATCATCATTACGAGCGCTTACGCGCTCGTCACTCCCTATTCCGTCAGGATGCCCCGCCCACTCCCCATAGACTTCCATTGATTTGAGCAGATACAAGCATGGCCCATGCCTGCGGCATGGATTCTCGCGTACAGGACGATGCCAGGAGGGTTTTTGAAGGAATGCAGCGCTTCGCGCTGCTGTTGTCAACAATTAGTGAATGGGCTACGCCCATTCACTAATTGTTGACTATTTCTGTCATAGCAGGAGTAAGTATGCATGATCCATGCCTTCGGCATGGGCTAGTTCACTGTACTTGCCAGGGGCGACGGGGCACCAAACATGCGGGCTGCGCCCGCATGTTTGGTAAGACAGTTGCAACGCTGCCTTCGGCAGCGTTGCGGGAGCAATAGGCCCTCCGCCCTGCTGGGGCTCGGGCCTAATAAAAATAATTAAAGCCGCAAGCGGCATCCAACGGCCCTCGCGGGCCGCCGGCCTTCCCACTCTGCGCTTTCGACTTGATAAAGATGGGGCCCTTATTGTGTGTTGAATTAAAAAAGAACTTGACAGACGGCGACACATTGGACATGGCCAATCCAGTGCAAATCAACACAAGTGTCAGTCAAATTTGCTGCGCCGCCGCACAGAGACCGTAGCACTTGGAATAAAAATATGGATAACTTTTGATGCCCCGCTTGTGTAGATGATTTTCCCCAAATATGAACTTGATCGAGCTATTGCCCACGGAGGAGTTTGTTAAAGTGTGAAGCGTAAATGTGAACATTTCAGAGATTTCGCTGTTTTCCCATTTCTGACATATATTTGCGGGTCCGCCACACAGAGACCGTAGCACTTAAAATCAAAATATGGACAACTTTTGATGCCCCGCTTGTGTAGATTATATTCCCCAAATATGAGTTTGATCGGACAATCACCCTAGGAGGAGTTCGTTAAAGTGTGAAGCGTAAAAATGTGGTGATTTGAGCGATTCTACGATTTTCCCATAAGGATAACATGGGTTGTTTCTGTCATCGCTACGGTTACGCCGTACAAAATCTGACTTTGGCTCTCATACTTTTATGATCAGGATGGCAAATTAGAATTTTGTGCAAAATATCATGTCATTTGGAAAAACTCTATTGTTTAGAGGCCACTCTGAAGGCCAAATTGTCGGAATTCTGGGAAACGTTTGCGGCTCCGTCGCACAGAGACCGTAAAAGTTATCCTCAAAATTTGGATAACTTTAGATGCCCCACTTGTCTAGAGGACGTACACCGATTTTGAGGTCGGTGGGCAAAACGCCCTAGGAGGAGTTTGTGTGAAAGTGTGAAACAGAAAAATGTGGATATTCGAGAGATTTTGCGGTTTTCCCATAGGGATAACATGGGAGGTTTATGTCATCGCTACGACTACGCCGTAAAAATTAAGGCATAAGTTTGATTGGCCTTTTGCTCGGGACCCCAAAATAGAATTTTGGGCAAAGTTTAGAACATTTGTGTAAAACCAGTTTTTGTCCATCAATGTTCACTCAAAGGCAACTCTGTAGGGGGCGCTATCGCGCCCATTTCAATTTTGTCATGCTAAACTGGTCCAAACTTGAAAGTTTAACAACTGATTCAAATTTGGTCCTAATCGGACTCGTTTTGATCAAATGGGAGCAATTTTTAGATCTGCAATATTCCAAAATAAGTTGTTCAACTTTGCGGCTGCGCCGCACACAGACCGGTAAAGGTATCTCAAAAAATTGGATAACTTTAGATGCCCCACTTGTCCAGAGGACGTACGCCGATTTTGAAGTCGGTGGGCAAAACGCCCTAGGAGGAGTTCGTCAAAGTTTGACGTGAACAAAATGGCTAACACAGCGTGTTTTCATTTTCAAAGGAAGATGGCGGCCATAGGGTAAGTCTGGGGGCGTGGCCACAATATTTATTTTTTTTTGTCCTCACGAGAGGAATGCGTGTCCCGAATTTCGTAGCTTTACGCCAAAGTTGACCTCGGGGCGTCTCCCATAGGCGCAATGTATTTTGACTTTTGTCGGTGGCGCTGTCGCGCCATTTTTTAACGGAAAAAAAATGGCCCAGAAAAAACAAAATTTTTCGCCGATTCTGAATTTTGGGCAAAGTTTGGTGAGTTTTTGAGCATGTTCAGGGGGTCAAATTAGAGCTCAAAAAGCAGAAGAACAAGAAAAATAATAAAAAATATAGCCGCAAGCGGCAATGATCGGCCCTCGCCACGCCGCCGCCGCCACACCGCCGCCACGCCGCAAGAGGAGGGGGCGCTAACACGCCCCAATTGTCCTTTTATTACGCCTACTGCTGAATCTGTGACGCTGTCACATCTTCTCCCCTTTGTTTTACCATCAAAAAGCTATTTTATTTTGAATTCTTGGCAAAATGTGCGGCTTTGCCGCACAGACATCGTGACTCTTTGAATAAAAATGTGGATAACTTTTGATGGTCCACCCCTGAAGATGAGTCTCACCAAATTTCAGGTTAATATGTCTAACGCCCTAAGAGGAGTTTGTGAAAGTCTAAAGTGTAAACATGTTCTGGCGATTTCCCCATTGGAATAACATGGAAGGTTTCGGTCATCGTTACGGCAAAGCCATAACAATTATGACATGGGTCTCATTGACTTTTCTGATGGGGATGCCAAAATTGAGTTGTTTGTCAAATTTCATATAATTCCGCAAAACTAAATATTTAACCTCCATATAAAATCTGTAGGGGGCGCTGTGGCTCCAAATTAATTTATTTCACTTCAAGTAGGTTTAGGGCAAAGAGTTTAACAACTGATTCTAATTTGACGCAATTCGGACTTTATCTGCGCAAACAGCAGAAATGTTAAATTTGGGAGATTTCTGAAATTCTTGCTACAGTTTGCGGCTTTGCCGCACAGAGACCGTGACAGGTATCAATGTAATTTGGATAACTTTTGATGTCCCACTCCTCAGTAGCATTTTCACCAAATTTCAGCTTTTTAGGGCCAACGCCCTGGGAGGAGTTCGTAAAAGTACGACGTTTGGAAAAACTCCGAAGTCATGTTTAGCCATTTTTGAAGCAATATGGCCGACATTTGGTTGGGCGGACGGCGTTGCCGTAATAATATTTTTTACTTCTCTTGTCACCATCTACCTCTGCGCCAAATTTCATGATTCTACGATCAGATTTTTTTTGGGTCATTTCCCATCTCTCAATGCATTTTTGGTACATTTGGGGGTGCTGACGCGCCAATTTTTTTTATTTTAGAAAAGGGAAATAGCCAGAATGTAGAGAGGCACGATTTTTAGAGGTGTGCAAATTTTTGTGACTTTTCGTCAATGTTCACTGGGTGAAAAATAGGGGGGTTGGTCCCGAGAAGAAGAAGAAGAAGAAGAAGAAGAAGAAGAAGAAAGAAATATAGCCGCAAGCGGCAATGATCGGCCCTCGCCACGCCGCCGCCACACCGCCGCCACGCCGCAAGAGGAGGGGGCGCTAACGCGCCCCAATTGTCCTTTTATTACGCCTACTGCTGAATCTGTGACGCTGTCACATCTTCTCCCCTTTGTTTTACCATCAAAAAGCTATTTTATTTTGAATTCTTGGCAAAATGTGCGGCTTTGCCGCACAGACACCGTGACTCTTTGAATGAAAATGTGGATAACTTTTGATGGTCCACCCCTGAAGATGAGTCCCACCAAATTTCAGGTTAATAGGGCTGACGCCCTGGGAGGAGTTTGTGAAAGTCTAAAGTGTAAACATGTTCTGGCGATTTCCCCATTGGAATAACATGAAAGGTTTCGGTCATCGTTGGGCAACGCCATAACAATTATGACATGGGTCTCATTGACTTTTTTGATGGGGATGCTAAAATTGAGTTGTGTGTCAAATTTCATATAATTTCGCAAAACTAAACATTTAACCTCCATATAAAATCTGTAGGGGGCGCTGTGGCGCCAAATACAACTGATTCTAATTTGACGCAATTCGGACTTTATCTGCGCAAACGGCAGAAATTTTAAATATGGGAGATTTCTGAAATTCTAGCTACAGTTTGCGGCTTCGCCGCACAGAGACCGTGAGAGGTATCAATGTAATTTGGATAACTTTTGATGTCCCACTCCTCAGTAGCATTTTCACCAAATTTCAGCTTTTTAGGGCCAACGCCCTGGGAGGAGTTCGTAAAAGTACGACGTTTGGAAAAACTCCGAAGTCATGTTTAGCCATTTTTGAAGCAATATGGCCGACATTTGGTTGGGCGGACGGCGTTGCCGTAATAATATTTTTTACTTCTCTTGTCACCATCTACCTCTGCGCCAAATTTCATGATTCTACGATCAGATTTTTTTTGGGTCATTTCCCATCTCTCAATGCATTTTTGGTACATTTGGGGGCGCTGACGCGCCAATTTTTTTTATTTTAGAAAAGGGAAATAGCCAGAATGTAGAGAGGCACGATTTTTAGAGGTGTGAACATTTTTGTGACTTTTCGTCAATGTTCACTGGGTGAAAAATAGGGGGGTTGGTCCCGAGAAGAAGAAGAAGAAAGAAAGAATAATATTCCGATGCGAAAACAATGTTTCCCATTTTTCAAATATCATAAACTATACATTTTCGGAAAGCGCTCGCGCTTTCCTACCTCATGGTGTGGATCCCTGGTCACTGACGGGTACTTTCGTTAATTTTGAGTGGGCTCCGCCCACTTTGTGTTTTTGGCCCTCTATACAGTAATAATGTTCAATTTTTGCATTACATGCTTATATGCACGGAACATGCAAGAGATGGGGAACGTATTCGTGAGCTACTTAGCGCAAATGAGTGCTTTATATGGGGATGACGACCGCTTCGCGGTCGTCATCTCAATGTAAAGTGCTCGTTTAGTGCGCACTTTTGCACGGGCTTCGCCCGTTTACAACGGTAATGTTCCATTTTCCTACTACTAATTAGTATGCACGGGGCGTGCATGAGTGAAGGAGTGCGTTAGTGAGTGTTTGGAAGTGGGCGAGCGCTTCGCGCTCGATTTCGTGCGCACTACGTGCGCACTTTCGCAGCCGTGCTTCGCACGGCCTTACGAGATTAATAGGCCTCTCGCCAGCTTGTGGCGCTCGGGCCTAATAAAAATAAATATAGCCGCAAGCGGCAATGATTGGCCCTCGCTACGCCGCCGCCACGCCGCAAGAGGAGGGGGCGCTAACACGCCCCAATTGTCCTTTTATTACGCCTACTGCTGAATCTGTGACGCTGTCACATCTTCTCCCCTTTGTTTTACCATCAAAAAGCTATTTTATTTTGAATTCTTGGCAAAATGTGCGGCTTTGCCGCACAGACACCGTGACTCTTTGAATAAAAATGTGGATAACTTTTGATGGTCCACCCCTGAAGATGAGTCTCACCAAATTTCAGGTTAATATGTCTAACGCCCTAAGAGGAGTTTGTGAAAGTCTAAAGTGTAAACATGTTCTGGCGATTTCCCCATTGGAATAACATGGAAGGTTTCGGTCATCGTTACGGCAAAGCCATAACAATTATGACATGGGTCTCATTGACTTTTCTGATGGGGATGCCAAAATTGAGTTGTTTGTCAAATTTCATATAATTTCGCAAAACTAAATATTTAACCTCCATATAAAATCTGTAGGGGGCGCTGTGGCTCCAAATTAATTTATTTCACTTCAAGTAGGTTTAGGGCAAAGAGTTTAACAACTGATTCTAATTTGACGCCATTCGGACTTTATCTGCGCAAACAGCAGAAATGTTAAATTTGGGAGATTTCTGAAATTCTTGCTACAGTTTGCGGCTTTGCCGCACAGAGACCGTGACAGGTATCAATGTAATTTGGATAACTTTTGATGTCCCACTCCTCAGTAGCATTTTCACCAAATTTCAGCTTTTTAGGGCCAACGCCCTGGGAGGAGTTCGTAAAAGTACGACGTTTGGAAAAACTCCGAAGTCATGTTTAGCCATTTTTGAAGCAATATGGCCGACATTTGGTTGGGCGGACGGCGTTGCCGTAATAATATTTTTTACTTCTCTTGTCACCATATACCTCTGCGCCAAATTTCATGATTCTACGATCAGATTTTTTTTGGGTCATTTCCCATCTCTCAATGCATTTTTGGTACATTTGGGGGTGCTGACGCGCCAATTTTTTTTATTTTAGAAAAGGGAAATAGCCAGAATGTAGAGAGGCACGATTTTTAGAGGTGTGCAAATTTTTGTGACTTTTCGTCAATGTTCACTGGGTGAAAAATAGGGGGGTTGGTCCCGAGAAGAAGAAGAAGAAGAAGAAGAAGAAGAAAGAATTAAAGCCGCAAGCGGCATCCAACGGCCCTCGCGGGCCGCCGGCCTTCCGACTCTGCGCTTTCGACTTGATAAAGATGGCGCCCTTATTGTGTCTTGAATTAAAAAAGAACTTGACAGACGGCGACACATTCGACATGGCCAATCCAGTGCAAATGAACACAAGTGTCAGTCAAATTTGCTGCGCCGCCGCACAGAGACCGTAGCACTTGGAATATAAATATGGATAGCTTTTGATGCCCCGCGTGTGTAGATGATATTTCCCAAAGTAAAGCTTGATTGAGCTATTGCCCACGGAGGAGTTCATTAAAGTGTGAAGCATAAAAATGTGGTCATTTTAGAGATATCGCGGTTTTCTGACATATATTTGCGGGTCCGCCACACAGAGACTGTAGCACTTAGAATCAAAATATGGATAAGTTTTGATGCCCCGCTTGTGTAGATGATATTCTCCAAATATGAACTTGATCGGACAATCGCCCTAGGAGGAGTTCATTAAAGTGTGAAGCGTAAAAATGTGGTGATTTGAGCGATTCTGCGATTTTTCCATAAGGATAACATGGGATGTTTCTGTCATCGCTACGGTTACGCCGTACAAAATATGACTTTGGCTCTCATACTTTTATGATCAGGATGGCAAATTAGAATTTTGTTCAAAATATCATGTCATTTGGAAAAACTATATTGTTTATAGGCCACTCTGAAGGCCAAATAGTCAGAATTCTGGGAAACGTTTACGGCTCCGTCGCACAGAGACCGTAAAAGTTATCCTTAAAATTTGGATAACTTTAGATGCCCCACTTGTCTAGAGGACGTACACCGATTTTGAGGTTGGTGGGCAAAACGCACTAGGAGGAGTTCGTTGAAGTGTAAAACATAAAAATGTGGTAATTTGAGAGATTTGGTGGTTTTCCCATAGGGATAACATGGGAGGTTTCTGTCATCGCTACGACTACGCCGTAAAAATTTAGGCATTTTTGTGATTGGCTTTTGTGATCGGGACGGCAAAATAGAATTTTGGGTAAAGTTTAGACAATTTTGGTAAAACTAATTTTTGACCTTCAATGTTAATTTAAAGGTCACTCTGTAGGGGGCGCTATCGCGGCCATTTCAATTTTGTCAGCCTAAACTGGTCCAAACTAGAAAGTTTAACAACTGATTCAAATTTGGTCCTAATCGGACTGGTTTTGATCAAATGGGAGCAATTTTTAGATCTGCAATATTCCAAAATAAGTTGTCCAACTTTGCGGCTGCGCCGCACACAGACCGTTAAAGGTATCTCAAAAAATTGAATAACTTTAGATGCCCCACTTGTCCAGAGGACGTACGCCGATTTTGAAGTCGGTGGGCAAAACGCCCTAGGAGGAGTTCGTCAAAGTTTGACGTGAACAAAATGACTAACACAGCGTATTTTCATTTTCAAAGGAAGATGGCGGCCATAGGGTAAGTCTGGGGGCGTGGCCACAATGATTTTTTTTGTTCGTCCTCACGAGAGGAATGCGTGTCCCGAATTTCGTAGCTTTACGCCAAAGTTGACCTCGGGGCGTCTCCCATAGGCGCAATGTATTTTGACTTTTGTCGGTGGCGCTGTCGCGCCATTTTTTAACGAAAAAAAAAATGGCCCAGAAAAAATACAATTTTTCGCCGATTCTGAATTTTGGGCAAAGTTTGGTGAGTTTTTGAGCATGTTCAGGGGGTCAAATTAGAGATCAAAGCGCTGAAGAAGAACAAGAAAAATAATAATAATAATAATAATAATAATATTTTTAGCAAAAACAATATAGCCGTTTCCACTATAACAACAAATTATACATCGTTTGAAAGCTCTAAGCCTTCCCGATGCCGCCATGGGGTGGAATCATCATTACGAGCGCTTACGCGCTCGTCACTCCCTATTCCGTCGGGATGCCCCGCCCACTCCCCATAGACTTCCATTGATTTGAGCAGATACAAGCATGGCCCATGCCTGCGGCATGGATTCTCGCGTACAGGACGATGCCAGGAGGGTTTTTGAAGGAATGCAGCGCTTCGCGCTGCTGTTGTCAACAATTAGTGAATGGGCTACGCCCATTCACTAATTGTTGACTATTTCTGTCATAGCAGGAGTAAGTATGCATGATCCATGCCTTCGGCATGGGCTAGTTCACTGTACTTGCCAGGGGCGACGGGGCACCAAACATGCGGGCTGCGCCCGCATGTTTGGTAAGACAGTTGCAACGCTGCCTTCGGCAGCGTTGCGGGAGCAATAGGCCCTCCGCCCTGCTGGGGCTCGGGCCTAATAATATTCCGATGCGAAAACAATGTTTCCCATTTTCCAAATATCATAAACTATACATTTTCGGAAAGCGCTCGCGCTTTCCTACCTCATGGTGTGGGTCCCTGGTCACTGACGGGTACTTTCGTTAATTTTGAGTGGGCTCCGCCCACTTTGTGTTTTTGGCCCTCTATACAGTAATAATGTTCAATTTTTGCATTACATGCTTATATGCACGGAACATGCAAGAGATGGGGAACGTATTCGTGAGCTACTTAGCGCAAATGAGTGCTTTATATGGGGATGACGACCGCTTCGCGGTCGTCATCTCAATGTAAAGTGCTCGTTTAGTGCGCACTTTTGCACGGGCTTCGCCCGTTTACAACGGTAATGTTCCATTTTCCTACTACTAATTAGTATGCACGGGGCGTGCATGAGTGAAGGAGTGCGTTAGTGAGTGTTTGGAAGTGGGCGAGCGCTTCGCGCTCGATTTCGTGCGCACTACGTGCGCACTTTCGCAGCCGTGCTTCGCACGGCCTTACGAGATTAATAGGCCTCTCGCCAGCTTGTGGCGCTCGGGCCTAAAAATCTAACTTTCCTTATTTATCCTCTTATTTTTCTCTTATTTTTGCAATTGTACGTTGCTCTTTTGCCTAAATTGAGACCCAAAGGTAAAATAAATAAACTGAATCTTTACTGTTATATTTCAGCACCAGGACGGCGGTGAGCACAGCTATGACCACCGCTCCCAAAGTGAGTGCGAGACCGATCCATAATGTCCTGCGTCCAGAAGGCTTCGCCACTTTAGACTTATCTGGCACTTGGAGACATGCTTCTGTCTCTGGATCCTAAAACACACACACACAAATACTTTACAGATAACAACAATACAATGCTCCTTGTGTTACTGTGGTTACCTGAGTGATAAGCTTGTGTCGCTGGTTTGGGATCAGTTTCGAGTAAACGCTGACATACTGAGTCAGTGTTATTCAATAAACACAAATGTGTAGTAATCAGTAGAAATGTAATCCTTACTCTAAAACGTGGCTGTTTGAAGTGTGAAAAGAGCCTATGTCCAGTCTCATTGGCTCTCTGGTTTCGCTCCCTGAGGCTGTGCTCTTTCA
Source organism: Eucyclogobius newberryi (assembly GCF_026437365.1). Lineage (NCBI taxonomy): Eukaryota > Metazoa > Chordata > Actinopteri > Gobiiformes > Gobiidae > Eucyclogobius > Eucyclogobius newberryi. The sequence goes on from NW_027315801.1 coordinate 22,036,408, forward strand.
GGTTCTCTGGTGTGTGTTTCAGCTCTGGGACAGTTTCCCCTCTCTAACTATATGACACATTAATAACAGCATAATTACGTGTAGTGTGGTTCATTTTGCATTTCTCTGGAAGGTCATATTTGTAGTTTTAGGAACCAACTCTTGATATCATCTGCTGGTTAATACAGCCAGATCAGTAATCCCAATAATAGTATAATATTCATCTATACTTACTACTAATACCACTGTTAGTATCCTAATAAGCTGTCTGGGCTGTATCACAAGCATTTCATTGTCTTGTGTTGGGATTTTAAATGAGTCTAGCCTATTTTAAGGAGGGAAATGTAATAGGCAAAAGAAAGAAAAAAAAAACATTCACCAAAGTAGACAATAATTCACAGTTTCTTATCTAATATGTGAAAGGTGAGCACAGAACAGAGCCTGAGCCTTTTGTCTCGCTCTCTTTGGCGTCGTGACGTCACTCCGCCGTGCACCTGTCACTCACCCGTTCGGCACTACGTTTCTGTCCCGAGTTCACTTTGTCCATTTTCTTAACAGAAAGAAGTGCAAATCCTCAAACACAAACGCTGGAAAGAAATGCAGAACTGGTCCAACCACTGATCTTCCACCAAATCCGCGGCGATCCCGTTTCTCGCTCCTCGCTGTCCAATATAAAAATAATATATATATAATATCAGTTTTTCTGAATGAAGCAGAGCGCGTCCCCCGTGTGTCGGGCCCCGGCTCCTCCAGGTGTGGCAGGTCCAGGTACGGAGCAGATCTGGTCCGCGGCGCGTCCGAACTCAAAGTAATGAAAGAAGGAAGTGCTGATAGAGTCACACCTGAGCTCCCAGCGTGCACCGCGTCACCTACCTGTCCCCAGGTCCCTGCCACATACGGGGCCCTTGAGAACAGCACGGGCAGGACAGGTCTCCTTTGTTTACATCTGGCAGATAAAGGTGTTTAGGCTATAAGACTGTAATAAGCCCAGGCCTAGCATTAACTAAGAAAAAGCATCAATTACAACCAATTAATACTAAACGGTGTTGTGCCCTTTGGCCAGACACTTCACGCACATTGTCTGTTATGAACCTGTGGTCACAGGGGTAAATGAATAATGCATTCTAAAGTGTCTGTGAGTGTTCAAAAAGCACTATATAAATCAAATGTATTATTATGAAATGCTTTGGTAGCAGCAAAATTCAAGTTGATGTAAGAATAATTAGATATTTATACTTGATATAATTAATATAACATTAGCCTCATATAATGATAGTACTGTACACAATAAGCAGATCATACACAAGACTTTAGAGCCTTAAATGAAAAAAGTTTGGTGAAATAAATTTAAATAAAAGTTAGATTTTTCATTTATGCTTTCAAAAATTGTGAATAAGTGGGCTTACAATATAAAAACACTGCACAAACACGGTTAGTTAAACGATGTCTGTAATGGGAAACTGTGTACGGTTTTTATCTAGTTGTTCTCACACTTTTCACTTAAACTAAAACCCTATTTGGCTTTCCGAGTGCCACACAATCGAGACCCAGACTATATCAGGCCTGAATTATTGGGCTGAAACGAGACTATAATTAACCCAAAGGAGGACAAAAATATAAATAAAACAAATACTAACACTACACGCTACATGCTTGAGAGTCCATAACTGTCTGTGTACTATAGTATTACCTCATAATCCCTCCCGCTTATGGTGTTTTTGAACGACTGACACATGTCTCTCTCATGACTGACCATGGCTTAAACTCATGGTTTATGGGAGGAAGAGGAAGAAGCTGAACACTGATTTGAGCTATGGACTTCTAACAAACAATAGCTTCAGATGCGTCAGAGGATGAAAGGGAACTAGTGCGGTAGGTGCAGCATGCCAGTGTGCCGCTTATTACAATGTCTCAAAAGATAAACACAGTCTAGATACAGTGTGTAAAGCAATTTGGCAAATGAAAGTTAAAGAAATCACCACTGTGTGACAGGTTTGACATTTTTCTACAATCTGAAATAACACGACTATGATGAAACATATTAGGCATTTACATACATCACTGAAGAAAAGTAGAAGTGATGGACAAGCAAAAGCTTTAACGAGATCTGAACCACTATTGTAAGATTACTGTGCTGTGTTTTTGGGGGGTAAAAAATCCTCAGACACAGGAAAAACATGCAACTCTCCCCCCAGAAAGCCCCCATACAGTCACTATGCCACAGTAGAGTCTAGTTGTGACGTGAGCTGAGACAACACGACCCCCTCCTGAGTTATACAGGCAGAATCTTTACTGCTGGTATCCTGTGGGGGCGCTGTGGAGCTCTCTGCAGATGAACCAGCTTCAGGAGGGGCTTGGGTGGCTCTTAAGTGGCTCTTAGGCGGTTGAAGTTTGTTGATAAAGACTTCCACTCCGTTGGAACACTCGCTCCATTCCTCTCTGCCGATGAGTCCCTCCACGTCCTCCTTTATCCTCTGGTTGGCTGCAGTTCGAACCATTTCAAACGCCAGCTTCTGACCATCGTCCCAAATGGCTTCGGAGAGCTTCACGTCCTTTTCAAAGAACATGCGCATCACTGAAGTGACTGCTGCCAGTATGACCACAGCCAGGAGCACGCCCAGAGCAGCAGCCTTGGAGGACAGAGGAACATGACGTCTGGAGTCAGAACCTTTACTTTGTATTTGAAAGATGACATGATTATATGGTGAATGTTAGTTGTTTTACATAATCATCCTACTGTTTCACACTTTAGGGATGGTCAGTTTCATCTTAAAATTAAGCCTGTGATGTTGAGATAAGCATCTGATGAAAAACCTTTTTCTTTTTCTGCTGTTGACAGTATTTTCTGAAGATTCACCAAAGGGCAGCACTCAGTGATGTTTGCACTGCAGGCTTAAACACTGCCTCCTAAACCAGTCATTTGTTGCTCTTTAGTCTTGTGTCATGTTTAACTAGACCTATAGAGTGTGCAAATAAAATGTACAAACCATATATTGTACTCATATTTATTATTCATAACAGTTTTTGCTGGCAGTGCAGTCTTCTCATGCATTATACAAGAGTTACTTCAGAATTACACTGGAAAGCAAATTATTGACATTTGTGGGAGTCCTGGTGCTGTGGTGGGGCAGTAGCAGCTCTGCCGATGTATTGTGTCATGTGTTTCACCCATCTTGTCTATGTCGATGTAAAGCGTGTGAAGAGTGATGGTGGTGGGAGGGGCCAATGGCACAAATTGACAGTGTTGCTTCCATCAGTCTGCCCCGGGGCTGCAGTGGCTACAATACAATAAGCTTACCACCACTACCATGGAGAGCTACTCAAACATAAACTTGAATATAAATGTACTGGATTACTATAATTGCATATTGCCATTGTGTCCTTGAGCAGGACACTTCACTCACCCTGTAGTCACTATAAAGGAGTAGAATAATTAGGCTACTTTGGAGAAAAGTAACAGCCGTATGAAGAGAAATATGACCCTTCTCCAGACTTTACAATTTCATGTTTTGCTTTTTTAACAAATATACAACTTTGATAAATAATCTACCCAAAGTCAGGTGATATATATAAATATATTTTCTCCATTTGTCACACTCACCCTGGACAGACTCTTCAGTTGAGCGATGGTGGACTTCTCACTTCTCTGCAGGGGGCCTCCTCTGCTTGGCCTTCGACCCGACAGCAGACCCACCAGCTCCCGTTTAACAACATGGACACGACCCACACCAGGCTGACCGCGAGGGCCCTCAGGAGCCGCACACTCATGGATAAGAGCGGACCACTACACCAGAGCTTCTCTCCTGTCCGACGGCCACGTGAGCAGGTCCGAGCTATCCTGCAGAAAAAGAGTGGGCGACGCGGGCGTCACGGGCGTCACGGGCAACGTTTGAATCAGTGATTAGGGTGAACACTTTGCTTGAATGTGGATTAGGGCTGGAAAATGTATTGCAGTCAAATCAAAATTTGAGCACAATTAGCAAATCGCAAAGACTGCAATTATTTAAGTAACAAACATCATTTCCTCTACAAACAGCAAAGTGATGTTTTGATCATGTGTAAATCCCACTAAACCTTGAGTTTAGACCCCCTCACATTTCAGTCTGCTCCTTGAACTGTTTAAAATGTGAATTTGGGACAGAATTCACTCTTAAAATCTAATCACAAATCTAAAAGCAATCCCGCTGCTTGTCAGGGAAATCACAATTGGATATTTTTCTGAACTCATTCAAATCTAAGGTGGATGACATTATGCAAAAACTATAAATCACGAACCATTTTAACAATCATTTTTAAAATGTGAGAAAAGGAGGCTGCATGGTATATTTAGGATAGTATTTAGTGTGTTATCTAAATGTAGGCCTACCTGAAGAGCGCTCGCCGGAAGGTTCGGTCCAGCCCCAAAAGTAGGAGCATGATTATAAAACTGGGCAAAACCAGATGAACGTTGCAGGCTACAGTTTGCTTCTGAGGGTCACAGGAGTAGGAAAAACCTTCAACAATGAGAGATGATGCATTGTGGTTCCTATTATTTTTAATTTAGACTCCAATAAGAAAAATGGCCCATATCCTGTTTTTGATTGAGCAATTCTACATATACTTGATCCGTAAAAAATGACTCAGCTTGTGTTGTTGTTGTTGTTGTCAAACAGGCCATGATATACAGAGAGTCTGAAGCTCTCCAAACCTGTTGTGAGGACTTCTGAGAAGTGGACCAGCGAGGCAGCGGAGGAGCTGTGCATGTGATTGGACATTACAGACAGTTTGGATAAGGTGACACTGACATCAGACATTCAATTCTGGAAGACTGCTTTATTCCGGAGATAGAGACAGGTACAGGGCCAAGTACAGATTTAGCCTGGAGGTGTCAAGGTCTATATCTATGTACAACAAGGATCTGGAGCAGCAATTCTTTACCAACAACTCTACCTCTGTGTGGAGAAGGCTCAACCCTCACAAAGCCCCCTCCACCATGAGACATTGTGTGCGGCTGAAGAAGAATGTCTCAGACACTCGGACTACCAGCACAGGAGCTTCACAGGGCTGTGGACTTTCCCCTCTGCTCTTCTACACGTACACAAACTGCTGCACCTCCAGCCACGACTTTGTAAATCTGATCAAGTTTGCAGACGACACCGGCCTCATCGGGCTCATCTCAGACGGGGATGAGTCTGTCTACAGGAGCGAGGTGGACCGGCTGGTGTCCTAATGCTCAACGCCCAGAAGAGAGTGGAGATGATAGTGGATTTCAGGAAGTCACTCCACCACACACTTTATGCTTGCATGCCTTACTTGGTTTATATTTTACAATTATTATTTGTTGTTTCATGCTGCACCTATTTCCAAAGTAAGTTTGTAACTTGTGAATTGTATTCACTGATGGCAATACCACTGTTTCTAAAGTCGCATTTCTGATTCCTGAGAATGCAAGCATATCATGTAGCCAAGAAATTGATTGATTTGAGTGAGCAAAAATAAACAGATCTCTGCACAATTGAACCCCAACATGACAAAATCATATATTATGTGTTAATTACCTTCAAAGAAGAGAGGCAAAAGAATTGTGAGGAATATTACTGCATAGAGAGTGGCCCTTCCACAATTTGGGTCACAGACATTTATCAGGTCCTGTTTAAACTTGTCTACGCTGAAGTCACACTTAATCATAATGGTCTGAAATCCTGGTTCCACCTGCTGAATCTTGAGAATTTCACAGCTGAAATATAGTATTCAGTGCATGCGACCCGTACACAACATCCTTCTGCTGTTGACATGTGTTTGAAACATTTACTCTCTCTAGGATGTCAGGATCCTGAACCAGGCACTATTTCATTCCCCGCCCTCCTTTGTGAGTGGTGGGTGTGGTCTAAATGTCAAAGTGTCTCCATGGTCACATACCTGCAGCCTCTTCACCAATCAGCCCGTAATGATCAGCAGTGCCAGGAGCCATTTCCCTCATGTATATTTAAAAGTGTATCTCAGAAACATTCAAGTTATCTTCATGTACGCGACATTGAACATGGTCCTTTGTTGGTTTCAGTGACAAATCTGTTGTTATTTTTAAAGCCACGGTACATAACTTTTTACACAAACTGAATGTTTTTTCCCATTTAGGTTGTTTTTATTGCACTCACTGAAAAACTTAGAAAAACATACATCCTTACAGAGGGGTTTCTTTCTTTTTCATGCGGTTAACGTGCCACCTCCAAAAAGTTACACACTACTGCTTTAAATACGTATTCAAATCTTCATCTTTTACAATATTAATGCTAGCACAAAAGTTTTATCAGAGCATTCCTACAAAATATAAAAAAACTAAATAAACACAGACCCACCTCAGTCAAGAACCACCAAGTAACTACAATGACAGTCAACATTTTAATCCAGTTCTTTTATTTTTTGACACAAAGCAAAATACTTAAATAAAAACATGACGCTTTAATCAGAGACCGTCCTTCCCACCTTCAATTATTATCAATCTTATTATTACGGACTTGAATACAACTGAGATCAGACGGAGGAAGGACCTAGGAGGAGACAAGGTGTGAGGGAAGGAGAGAAGGACGAGCCCCAACTTCAAAAAAATTAACAAAATGTACAAAAATTACAAATCATAGAAAAATGAGTTTTTTTTTTAACAAACAGAAAATTAATTAAAACAAAGCCACATCTCTTCAAACCGTGCCCCCCTGCAGTTCACCCGTCTGCACTGTAGGGGGCCCAAAGTCAATCAGGATGAAGCCTGCACAACGGTTTTCAAGAAAGTTATTCTTCTTCATATTAACATTATTAGGATTTGATCATTAATATTTTACAAAAACAAAACAGTGCAATAAAAAGGAGACATCCATGAGAAAAGGTGGTAAGAGAAGTGAGGGCTTACGGGAAAGTCTGCACGGACACTGCTTTAAGGAACAACCAATCAGAGAGAGTTCGGTTTGGTTGTGAATATTTACTAGAAGTCAACATTTATAGATCAGGACCCAAAGATGGTGTTTATATTGATCAGAGAGGAGTGGCATTTGACCCGTTTTTGAATTCCAGAGGGTTGTCATTAGTTCTCGTTGCTAAATACTGAAGATTCTGCAGTGTGGGTGCAGGAGACCAGGCTTAACGAAACTAAACGAAAAACAAGGAGGTAGGAGAAGAGGGGAAGGTGGGAGGACGAGACAGAAGGTGGTTCAGTGCCCTCCATTAATATTGTCCCCCTGTTAAAAGTTACAATGATGCGGGTCATTTTAGACCCAAGTAACTAAGTTCTCCAGTTGTGATTCATGGAGGTTTTGGGAACCACCATAAGTATCTTCCCGACTGTATCCTGGTTTAGTACACATCAAGATAACTTAAAACGCTCTTAGCTCCAATGTTAAAAAGTGGTTGGGATATTTCAGTTCAGTAAAAACAAGTACAAATCACCAGAATACACTTCAATATTCTGCTCATTTGAAGCCATAGCGTTGCCAATACTAATGTCACATGATCAAGGATGACAATGAGAGTGGAGGGCACTTTAGGAGAGGAGGGAGCAGGGAGTCTCATGTGGTCCTCTTGGTCCTGGAGTGTTGGATCAGCCACTGCAGGGTGATGTCTGAGGACACAGAGGGCAGCGATCAGATACATGCACAGCTGGAGGAGTTTGGGCTGAAAATGACTATCATTCTTCATTTTGGGCTTTGGATTTTTAAAACCCCTTTTTTCTCTCTACTAAAAAAAATACAAAAAGAAAGCAATGTAAAAAGGGCAAACGCAATGGTTCAACATGTTTGTTATTACATTATAGAGCAGTAAAAAGTAGCCTACTTCTGGTTAAAAATGCTTAGTGTGAACAGGAAATACTGATAGAAATCTTGATTTTCATCTCAAGTCTAATTTGAAGTTACATTTTTTTTTACCCCAACCAGACATTTTAGCAAAGAGTCCAATTCCCTCCTAATGCCGGTGCCAGTGGAGGTTCAAGACAAGTTAAAAACAAATGTCATGCTCCTCCATAGGAACATGTAGGCCAAAAATGTGTTTCTGTGCCTGTGATTTGGAGTATATAAATATTAGATAAAGTCAGAACATTTTCCAACTACTATTTCATCTGATGTTTATTATATCTAGTTAAAGTATAGCGGCAGTGTTCATTTTGTGTCTCATACCAATGTTATCTTTCTCTTTGCAGGAGATGGAGTAGCAGCAGATCTCTCTGTCCTGGATAGCAGACAGGTTCCTGTGGGATTGGCTGGATTAGTTACATCTCTGGTGGACACTCATGGAACTGTATCTTATTATGTAGTTTGTATAGCAGATCTTACATCCTCTCGATAAGCTCCTTCTCATCCAGGGCTCCCGGCAAATCCCTCTTATTCCCCAGCACCAGCACCTGCAAAAGAACAAAGTCCACTCAAACAACAGACGCAGAGTTTAAGAGGCTTCTATTCTGTGTTTACAATGAAAGATTGTGGGTCCATCTATTAGAGAGAGTTGATTAGATGTTTTGTAGATGTAGTAAGATGTGTGATTATAATTATTTCGACAGGAAAGGGATGGTGAATGTTTAAAAATATGTAAATAGAAAGGTACCGGTATCCCCTGCAGCTGTGGTTTGTCCAGGAGATTGTGGAGTTCATTTTTTGACGCTTCGATTTTCTCTGGATCTGCGGCATCCACCATGTATCTGTTTAAAAAATATATGTATTCTTAGTAAACTAAATACTGAACTTGGGGAAATGTGTACATTATTAACATTTAAACAATAATAGTAGTAGGAGTAAGACACTCACACAATGGCACTGACTCCTCTGCAGTATCTCTCCCACATGGATCTGAATCTGGGCTGGCCACCAATGTCCCACAACTAAAACACACATAAACATAGGGACAATTTTAATGCAGGGCAGTGTATGGATGACCTGTAGTTGGGCCCTGCATCCCAGATGTATGACATTACAACTCAGTGTCCTTGGTGCAGCTACTTAGACTCTGCATTACACTACTGCTCGCAGCAAGAGCTTTACACTCCACAGGAAGTTATCAAAGGAAGGGGGTGATTAGGTTTCAACCAAGTCCATGCAAGCGTCTGTCAAAAGGTGGTAACTGAGTGGTTTTCGCCTCAGCAATCTCGCACTGAATTTGCAGAAAGTTTACTTCAGTTCAACTCTGCTCCGGCCGTCTGGACCGCACCACGCTCCTCGTCACTTCCTCTAATCTCCTCCCTCTGCGAGGCTACATAGGGAATTAAAGGGGGCTGCTCTTTCAAGACACTGCTGGTGTGAGCAAAGTGCTAACTGTATTCAGTCAGAATATGTTAGAACTGAGTGAAAAGTGAACCTTGATGGTGACATTTCCTTTGGTGATCTTCCGCATGTTGAAGCCCACTGTGGGAATCATGTCTTCACTGAACTGGCCCGACTGGAAAAACAGAGAAAGCATATTTTAAGTGAATGGCTGAACAATGTGTACAATGCAATGATAATCAACACAATGATTATTATATAATGAACTAACATCAAAAGTAATATATTGAGCTGGTAATTAATTTATACTGGTTAGGTTATTCCTGAAAGCATTCTAGGCCGCTTAGATTGTTTCTTGAAATACAGTATTGATCTTACATTGTGCCTGGATTTGCTATCTATAAATTGGATTTTCTTTTGCTTCACTTACAGCGTTGGAAGTACATCATTGCACTAAAGTGATTCATCCTACAATAAATACGTTTATCTGGTGTTAGCGCGGTCCACGTCCCGGGCTATTCCAAACCAGGCTCGAGTTCCTTCCCTTTTTGAAACTACATCTTACAAACAACGTGTCAACAACAGGCCTTCATGTTTACACACTTATCCCACGTAATAATCTTATGTTGTGATGTTGCGTGTCTAAACCCGTGACTAGTCCCGAGCCGAGGTCAAACCAGGCTGCACCAGCGACACAAAGAGGCTCCAGCTGCAGCGGCGCATCTGCCCTGCCTCTGCCCGCACACCGAGCCCCACGCACCGCGATCACGTTCACGAAGGTGGTCTTCCCGGAGTATTGCAGCCCCACCAGCGTCAGCTCCATCTCCTCCTTCCAGAAGAGCGCCTTGAACCAGTCCAGAAGCTTGTTAATCAACGCGATCATCTTGTTTTCGCCTAGCTCCCGATGCTAACTGCGGCTGCACGATCTCCGTCGCCCCGTTCACTTCTCTAAAAAAAACGTCACAATTTCGACCTTTTCCCAAGGCTGACAGTCGCTGAAAGAACTGCCAACGCCTGAAGAGAAGTGTTGGCTAATGGATTTCTTCGGAAAACCCAAAGGATTCAACTAAATATATATTTTTCAGCTATAAACGGGACGAAAGGATGCAAGGATGTTTATTAGCTGTTAGCCTTCTGCTCTGTCAAGTTTAATGTTATGCACACACCACTTCCTGTGTGAATCACCATTTCAGAATGAAATAAAAGAACAAACAAACATTTGCTTTGATCAAAACATGTGAAATGTATTGATGTATTGCCTGGGTGTTGATTTTTGAAATGAATAAGATGGTACTGCTTTGTTGACGTTGCGTTTCTATTATTTTTGATTAATGTGAAAAGGCAGTTTCCGGTTTGGGTGGGGCTCGTAAAGGAAGTAGCGGAAACGCATAAAAAGAGCGAAATCTATAGGGTCATTTTACACTGCTCTCTTGTGGAGATAATAGGAAATGTTTTAATTACGCTTTAAGATTGGGTACATTTATTTTCCTCATTCCCTAATTAAGTAAGAGTTTCTCGTGAACATTATTATTTTTATGCCGTTTGCTGGATTACTTCTCATTCATTCACAACAATTAAACATGATAGTAAGATCATCAAAACTAGAAATTTGTAAATATATAAATAATAATAAATACATTTAACAACAATGGGCTAATGTATTTTGTGATTTGAGTTGTTGACCTTTGATTACGCCTGTTTGATCCAAATAAAGTTTGCAATGTAATTTAAGCAATTTGGCCACCAGAGGGCGTTATGTCACCCATTTGCTCGGGCGACAAAAATGCGCCTGTACATTTTTAATGAAACTAGTTCATTTACCAGGCGTTTTGAGATAGGACAATTTGTGGTCATTCGTATTTTTTATTTTCTAATCATGTTGTCGCAGACCGAAAGCCTATTGCCAATAGACTATGTCCTACTTTTATATGTGTTTTTTAAATTTGTATTTTTCTGTCCAATCATTTCCTAGATAAACTTATTCCTAACCTTTTCCCATTACTTCAGCATAATAAAGCATGTTTATGTTCCCTCTGAAGGTTAAGTCTCTTGCACCCCGTGCTTCCCACACACACTCACACTCTCTCTCTTTATCTCTCTCTTAGTCTCTCCTCTCTCTCTCTCCCTCTTTCCCGCTCCTTCTCTCACCCATCATCGGCTGGAGTTTGGAGCTTTGAGAGTTTTTTTTTCTGTGTTTTTGTTGAGTGGTGTGTGGAGCGGGGACAAAGCCGTGAGCCTAAGCGCGCTGAGTTTCTGTGGAGACGGGAACAGAGACGCTTTGTGTTCAACTCACTGTCATTCACGTCGCGTTTGGGTTTATTCACCAGCGGAGGTGTTTAGCAGAGGAGACGAGGAGACAGGAGAGGGGAGAGAGAGGAGACATGAGCTCAATGGGGGGAAAAAGTGAACTTGAGGCAAAACCAAACCTGCCTGAAAATATATAATCATAAAGCCAGAAATGAACCACTAAAATAAATTAAACCAATGCAGAACCGTCTAAATCGGGGTTGAAACAGTTCTTTTATTTAAATGTTCACCCTTCAGTACTCTTCTATCTCCAAGCTACTTGAAGGGCTTTGCACTAACGAACCTTTCACACACTCACTCATTCATACACACCAAGAGCCAGTGATATTCTCCTGAAGGAGTTGGCCTCAAACCTAGTGCTCCAACTAAACAAGAATAAAGCTCTGTCTAATTTGTACTCCCGGAGTGTATTATTGTGCTGCAGCTCTGGAACGGTCTAGACCAGGTCCAGACTGTGACATAATGTCCTTCAGCGAGATCACAGTTATGAGAACATTCTAGGGTTAGGAAACCTGATGCTGTTGGACATCCTAAGCATCTCTGGTCCAGACTTTGCTCTTCTGATCTAGTTGAAAGCCTAAGACCATTTGGAACTCGTGTAGTCCCGATTCAGTCCTGCATCTCTTTACGCCCATTGTGTTATTCTTTTGAAAGTTCATGAAGTCCTTGGTACTCATCCAAACTCCATTTCCCATCAGCCCCCTTCTGTGTCTCTGTAGCGACAGGGTCAGAGGTCACAGCCGTTGTCCTGGTGATGTGTCAGTGGTGGAGTTGTTAATATTCAGAGCAGATCTAAACTCAACTTAAGAATTTACCCAGGGCCAGTTTTGTTCTGGTATAGACCTACTTTAGACCTACTTTAGACCCAGTTAAAGCTGTTTTATAGAAGATTCTGCTCTTCTGCTTTTCCCTTCTGATATAGTTCTGGTTGAGGCTGGTCTAAAACTACTTTTGTCCTGATTATGTTTCTATTTTTGTCTAGTGTATCCTGGTTTAAATGAATAGGCCTACAATCAGGCATCATTTGCATATTGACACAATTTTATTGTGAAACATTTATATTTTGTGACAGTCTGAGGTCTGTTAGCTTCAGTTAAAGTGCTACAACATTAATATTTCTATAAGCTTTTCTGATTAGATTTGTCCTTTTCCCGTGACCTCCACTCTGCACTCCAGCTTTGACTCACTGTGGCAGTCAGCTCTGGGTTTTGTATTCGGTCAGTCCAAGGTAAATCCAGGTTTCGTCTTGGTTCAAAGCAGAATGTCTTGGTTCTCCTGGTCCTGGTTCAGACGACTCTCCTTTAACCCACTATTATCAGTTAGAGATGCTACACACGATCTCTAACCAGAACAAATTCCCACATTTATTTAGGATGGACGAACTTGAGATTTTATTTTTTACTACACAGTATTTATATTTGTTTTTAACCAGAAATTAAGAAATTGGTCAATGTTTTGTTCCAAAGCAGTTTTTTGAAACCATTTCACTTACAATTTCAACATATTTCCCTTTTCAATCATGTTGTCCTTTCTTAGTTATAAACCTCCAGGACATTTCCTCTCCTTTTGTCCAGTTTGTGCAAGTTCAGCATTAGCTGTTATCTACAGTTAAAATCATTTTAAACAGAATACACAAAAATATATTACAAAATGAAAGCCTCCACATTCGAGACAAAATTAGCTAATTTCTCAAATTAATCATTTATATAACATTTACCAAATTGCACTGTATACAAAATTAAACTGCCACTCTAAATGGCTTTTTTGCTCGGTTTAAAATTTACCACTTATTGTTTGTAATTGTTTGTAAGCACTTTAACACACAATATTCCACCAGCTATAACTTGACTAGAATCCAGGGTAAAATCTTAAAAAGGCTCAGATTTGGTCCAATGCTCCTGACATTATGTGCTGGTGTGTTCTTTTAAGAAAAGGTTTGCGGTTGTGCTCAATTTTGTCTCAATGCTACTTTACAGTAAATGTCAACAACTGATTCACAGTGATGTCACAAAACAACAATAAATCTATGAAAGAAAAAAAGTAAAACAATGACTGTTAAAAGGGAACCATGTGCAAGACAAAGAAGGCCATGTCTTCAGCTGGAGATGGACAAGATAGCCGACGTGTCCTTGGCTTTGTCAAAGAAGATTGACGTTTCGTTGGACTTGAGTTTGATGTGGGCGGGGCTTCCCTGCGACGTAATTGGCTGGCACTCAGAGCAGCAACAGCAACAGCAATCCATAAACGCCTGGCCCAAAGACTGAAGACAAGAACAGATTCAGATTAGACTCCCCTTCACTCTTTCACTACATCCCTATATATTTTCACTTCATGTATTTGAGATATAAATTAGAAGAAAGGATAAACAAACCCCTACTCTCTAGATGTACTATTATTAAAAATGCATGTGATACTCATAGTTAAAAAGTGAACAGACCTTGCAGAGGCAAAGTAGCAGCAGGGGAGACACAGCCGCCTTGAGGAACAGCAGGAAGTGATGTAAGAGGGTGAGCATAAAGGCGATATCTGGGGTGACACTGATGTGGGCGGTTGTCAAGGCGATGTTGGTCACGTGTTCAGGCCCGGTGCACAAAGCGTACACCACACACACGCATAAGAGGGCACCATTCCTCTGCCGCTCCAGAGCCCTGCGCTGATTGGACTCTGAATCGTCATGATGACGTAAAGGAGACTTCTGATTGGCTGATGGAGTGACGTTACGGCTTGCCATCTGACACAGGACGGTGAAGAGCACTGGCAGTAGGAAGTAACATCCGAAACACCACCATAAACGGGCCTAGGAAAGAGGAGACAAGGGTTAGAGAAGACAAGGTCGACAGGTGTACTCAAGAGCTCACCTGTCCCACTCCCTAAGACCACAGCTGTCCCACTCCCTAAGAACTCACCTGTCCCACCCCCTAAGAAATCACCCGTCCCTAAGACCTCACCTGTCCCACTCCCTAAGAACTCACCTGTCCCACTCCCTAAGAAATCACCCGTCCCACTCCCTAAAAATTCACTTGTCCCACTCCCTAAGAACTCACCTGTCCCACTCCCTAAGAACTAACCTGTCCCACTCCCTAAGAACTCACCTGTCCCACTCCCTAAGAACTCACCCGTCCCTAAGACCTCACCTGTCCCACTCCCTAAGACCACACCTGTCCCACTCCCTAAGAACTCACCTGTCCCACTCCCTAAGAACTCACCTGTCCCACTCCCTAAGACCTCACCTGTCCCACTCCCTAAGAACTCACCTGTCCCACTCCCTAAGAACACACCTGTCCCACTCCCTAAGAACTCACCTGTCACACTCCCTAAGACCTCACCTGTCCCACTCCCTAAGACCACAGCTGTCCCACTCCCTAAGAACTCACCTGTCCCACTCCCTAAGAACTCACCTGTCACACTCCCTAAGACCACAGCTCTCCCACTCCCTAAGAACTCACCTGTCCCACTCGCTAAGACTACACCTGTTCCACTCTCTCAGACCTCACCTGTCCCTGAGAACTCACCTGTCCCTCAGACCTCACCTGTCACACTCCCTCAGACCTCACCTGTCACACTCCCACAGGACTCCCCTGTCCCTTAGAACATTTATTTTATTCAGCCTTTATTTATCCAGGTAGTTAAGAACACAGCAACAGTGTGAACAATACACAATAATATACAGATAAAACACTAAAGATTTCACATTTGGACTATATACAATGACAAGTATGAAAGAGTAGAAAAAGATTCAATTAGACCTTGTTTTGGGGGCGAGGGGGTGTTTCGGCAAAAAATGAAGAAATTTCGCTAGACTTGATTTTCCGCATCGATGTCAGGGAAAATGTTTTAATTATGCGGACGGTTCAGAAAATTAACAGGATTTCAGAGAAGCTAGCTCAGATTTCTATTGTAGAATCCACATGAAACACGCGCAGACTATAAACACTGCCATCGTCTTCTTCACTGCCCTCTGCACATCTCATTTACAGCTATTATCAGGAAGCCCCTCCCAGTGGGCAGGGCTTACGCAGCCCAGAGTAGGATAAATATCTGAGTTCTCAGAGCAGGTCCGTAATTCAAAAGATAGACTTTTGAATGAAAGCCAAAATGTCTTTTTTTTTTTTTTTTCAAAACAAGGTCCAGGTGACTATTCTTTTTACATGATGGAACACTCCTGGATGAATGAGGGATTACAATATGAACGTAAAAACAGGTTCACTAATCAGAAACAAACATGACAGAAAGAATTGCAAGCTGCATGAGTGACAGAGCGAGAGCAGGTGTGATGGATAACATCAAGTTCATGGAGAAGGGTTTTTGAATTGGACCTGTAGATATCACCATGATCCATGATGGGAAGGACTGTTATTATTGATGTTTTGATAAAGAAAGCAAATTCTGAATTTTAATTTTGCAAGTACTCTGTTGATGTCAAAGGTGAGAGTAAATTAGCTGATAAACTGCAGTGCTGTAAAAGACGAGATGTAGAAAGAAGATGTAGGATGTTGAAACTGATTTGTACATATGGCTGTTTAAGAATGATCTGGATGTGCACACAATTGTGTCATCTGCATACAAAGTAATGAGGGAATTTCTAGTTGCATGAGCAATGTCATTTATATTATATATTTTAAATAAGATGGGACCCAGGATAGTCCCTTGTGGGACCCCATGGCTATGGGATGTGGAGCAGATTGGTAACACACCCACACGTGCAGACTGATACGTTCATTGCTATAACTTCTGAACCATGCCACTCTGAGAGACCTATGTGTTGGAGTTGGGTGAGTAGGATCGATTGGTCAACTAAATCGAAGACTTTAGACGGGTCAACATACACAGCCAGACAGTATTCTTTCTTATTAATGGCACAGATGATGTCTCACCTGTCCCTGACCGATTGTCTGACTGAAAGTTGTTCGAATGTCCCATAGGTTTGCAGTTAAATCACAGCTTTCCTGTTGTATACTGCCATTTGTTTCTTGGGAATGATACTAAGCCTGTTTTACCTCCAGTATCTGCACATACACTGATGTGTGAACGTGTTGGACTGAATGGGTGACTTGTTCCTTGATGTAAAACTGCTTGGAAGCCCCATAGGAAAACAAATTCTTATACATGCAAACATTTTTGTATTTACCTGATGATAATGGAGCAGCAGCGAGTGCAGAGAGTCTGGGAGGAGCAATGTCAGAGGAGATGATGTTGTGAGGATGCAGGTATCGACCAATCGTCCGCCGACTAACGTTAGGGGGCCGGACTCCCACAGGAACAGCTCTGGAGATGCTAACGTTAGAGCTGTTAGCCACACAACTATAAGTTTCAACAGAACAGACTTGCAGCGCTCCACACGACCCGCATCACAAGATCTGTCCGACGAATCAGATGCGTGTGATGAAGTGGCTGCATGGAAACGGTCGATCCCCAAAACACAGAGAGTGAAGGAGGACAGACCCAGGGAAACCACCTGCAAAAAGACACAGAGGACACAGGACTAGTGGAGAGCTGTGCAATTACACCATCCACTAGGAATACCAAAAAGTGACAAGCGTTGCAGTGGAGAAGTAGCTTGTTACTGGGTGGTTTCTGGAGGTCAGTCAACAGAAACAGAGAACACTAAGGAACAACTGCCCTGATCTGATTTATCAAGACATACAAACTCGCACACTATCAGGCAGGCAACCTGGGTGGATTATAATGTTCAAGAACACAAACATACTTAGGACAGTCAATGAACCGTCAAGTATGATAGAGAACCTGAATTTGAGACTGGAATCTCTCCAGGTTCTGTTTGTTCGGACCAGGCCACACAGGATTAGAGAGGACTATTATCAGGTCTATGGACATCTTTTATAATTTGACCCCTATTCAGACCATCTTATTTTATCGAACTTTAATTGGGCAGGAGTCCCAAATTCCACTTCGAAATGCAACATTGTGACAGCCTTTAACAATACGAGACAACAGATAGATGCTTTGTATTGAGTAAGAGAAAAGGGGAGGAGGTAGATGCAAGCTTTTTCATCCTTTCAGAAAGAGGCAGCATCAGAATTAGGATTACTCAAGTGTGGACAAACACATTACAACATCAGGTATGTTTTTGAGATGCAAACAGTTTTAGCAGAATGTATCATAGAAGTGTGTGCGCCCCACCCACCTCCATATATGGCACCATGCGGCAGGTGATGTCAGGGAGGATCCTCCTGTCAGAGAGTTGGTTCAGCAAAATAACTGGGAGACACAGGACCAGAACCAGGAAGTCCCAGAGACAGACACTGGCCAGCAGGCAGTTCCACCCGGACCTCATGTAGTAGTTATTCCACACCACACACATGACAGCCATGTTCCCACCGACCCCCAGCACAAAGACCAGCCCCCCCAGCACCAGCACGACCCAACCCAGAGCCGACCCCTCCCTCAGTGGGTACAGAGGGTTCCTGAAGCCTGGCTCGGGTGTGGACTCATTCAGCACGCTCAGGTTGGAGGCGGAGACTGTCACAGAGTCGTTCTCCAGGGACTGACCGAAGGCCGACTGTTGATCCTCCTCTTCAGCCCCCCGGACCTGACGCCGGGGTTTAACTACGTCCAGGTCTAACATCTCAGAGAGGGGGTTCTCCAGGATCTGCCCAATCCACACTTGGTCTGGATCCACCTGAGAAGAGGGTTTGGTTTGGTCCGAAACACTGTGGACTTCATAAACAAGGAGCAGAGCGAAAAAATACAGCCAGGACACAAAAAACTGAGCCATTGTTCTACAAAAAAATGTAACGAATTAATTGCAAAACTATTGCATTTAATAAGACTGGAAAAAATATTTTAGTGTAAGTATTCAATGTTATTGAAACATCTTAAAATATGGTTAAGTATTTCACTTTTTACAGTGTCCACAAGGAATGCTCTGAAAGTTTAGATATATGGAAGTGATAGAAAAAAATCTAACGCATAAAAAAAACAATCTGGTCAGTGGAAAACAAAGAGGTCAAAATCTTGAGCAGGCTGCAAAAAGTGCAAATCACTAAATAGCAATAAATCCGCAAATTTTGTCCAAATTTTCCCAGTAAAAGTGATAGTAACTGAGAAAATTCAAGTAAATCCTCTCAGATTCGGTGGTTTGCCAGGCTTGTCTCTAAACCCGTGTCTGTAGTAGTGAGTGCTGCAGCTCCAGAGGAGAAGGGGGTGTCCGTCCAGCCTCAGTCCCAGAAAGAGCTGCCGTTTGTGGGCAGTGGTGGCTTGCAGACTGGGGTCCGTGCTGGAGCTCTCTGTGGGGAGGGGTCTGTGGGAACTGGGGGCCCTCAGAACATGGCTCGATGGGCGCTTTGTGAAGACATGCACACTCCCAGGATGCGCACACACACAGACACATAACCATGAGCATGGACTCTCACATGCACGCGGGAACAGAGAGAACACAGAGCCCTCCAAATGCAGCATTGAGGCTTTAATGAGGGACAGGACCTTCCCAAACCACTTTTGTTTCAGGTCTGAATAAAAAAAAGAAAGAGAAATACATTTAAAACAAGCCTACAGTTTTGTAACAAATTATTTTCAAGCAACTACAAGTGTTGAAATAAAAATGTGCTATTTCTCTTTAAACGTTATGTAAGTAACGGTAATAGTTAAGTAATAGCCTATTAGTGGATTTAGCAGGAATAGAAGGGAAAGTTACAGCAGTAGTAGTAATTTGATAAAAGGTTGTAAATATTTGAATCATTCTATTGCACTTAAGCATACGAATAGTGGCAAAGCTGGTAGGAAACAATCTAAGTGGGAAGGGAAGTGGGAGGGGCCGTAAAAAGGAAAAAGGGAAATGAAAAGGAACTGAGAAAGAATTAATAGGAATAGGAAGCGAGGAGGGGGAATCTTTTCTTTCTGTTCAGTTTTTTTGCCCCAAATAAACAGACAACTGTTTGTGTAGAAACGCTGCTCTCTGCTGGACACAAAGGGACCTGTACTTAAAATATGTTAATGTACAGTAAATATATTATCAATGCAGTCTTTCATAACATTTTGAATTTGTGCCTGAATAAAAATAGGCAACGTAGGACCTTAGCTATAGCGGGCATTAGTCCATGGAGGTCACAGAATAGACTTTAAAGCAGCTTTGCTTGTGTGCTCTCACCCTAACCCTAACCCTGCCTCCTGCTGGTGCCAGAGTCAGGACTAAACATGGACCGGCCTCCTGCTGGTGCCTGAGTCAGGACTAAACATGGACCGGCCTCCTGCAGGTGCCAGAGTCAGGACTAAACATGGACCGGCCTCCTGCTGGTGCCAGAGTCAGGACTAAACATGGACCGGCCTCCTGCTGGTGCCAGAGTCAGGACTAAACATGGACCGGCCTCCTGCTGGTGTCAGAGTCAGGACTAAACATGGACCAGCCTCCTGCTGGTGCCTGAGTCAGGACTAAACATGGACCGGCCTCCTGCTGGTGCCAGAGTCAGGACTAAACATGGACCGGCCTCCTGCTGGTGCCAGTGTCAGGACTAAACATGGACCAGCCTCCTGCAGGTGCCAGAGTCAGGACTAAACATGGACCGGCCTCCTGCTGGTGCCAGTGTCAGGACTAAACATGGACCAGCCTCCTGCAGGTGCCAGAGTCAGGACTA
Organism: Eucyclogobius newberryi; assembly: GCF_026437365.1. Lineage (NCBI taxonomy): Eukaryota > Metazoa > Chordata > Actinopteri > Gobiiformes > Gobiidae > Eucyclogobius > Eucyclogobius newberryi. The sequence continues at coordinate 22,056,503 of NW_027315801.1, forward strand.
AACATGGATCGGCCTCCTGCTGGTGCCAGAGTCAGGACTAAACATGGATCGGCCTCCTGCTGATGCCCAGAGTCAGGACTAAACATGGACCGGCCTCCTGCTGGTGCCAGAGTCAGGACTAAACATGGACCGGCCTCCTGCTGGTGTCAGAGTCAGGACTAAACATGGACCAGCCTCCTGCAGGTGCCTGAGTCAGGACTAAACATGGACCGGCCTCCTGCTGGTGCCAGTGTCAGGACTAAACATGGACCAGCCTCCTGCAGGTGCCAGAGTCAGGACTAAACATGGATCGGCCTCCTGCTGGTGCCAGAGTCAGGACTAAACATGGATCGGCCTCCTGCTGGTGCCCAGAGTCAGGACTAAACATGGACCGGCCTCCTGCTGGTGCCAGAGTCAGGACTAAACATGGACCGGCCTCCTGCTGGTGTCAGAGTCAGGACTAAACATGGACCAGCCTCCTGCAGGTGCCTGAGTCAGGACTAAACATGGACCGGCCTCCTGCTGGTGCCAGAGTCAGGACTAAACATAAGGAATCTGCGTTTCAGTTTTATGCAGCTAAAATCTGGAACAGTCTTCTTGAAGATGTGAGACAGGCTTCTACTCTGACAATGTTCAAATAGCTTTGCATTTGACTGAAAGGATTTTCTCTGCACTCTTTGCTTTTAGAGTTAATTTTGTGATGATTATTTACGTTCTTATCTGTTTGTATTGAGATTTGAATGCATTTTTTCTTGTTACAAATTGTGCTGTTCAAATAAACTTGTCTTACCTTGCCTGAAACTCCTTTGAAACAAGTCCATCTGTGGCCTTTATAGGAAACGTCAGCAGAGGGCGCAATGATTGCAGCTGCTTACAGACTTAACAGTGAAGCAGTTTTAAGGCTAAGAAAAATAGCTGCGATAGAATTGCAAATGGTAATAAGAGTAGAGAATGCATTTTCAATTATGACAGTGAGAATGTTGAATAAAAGACTTTAAAAACATGGCAAGGAATGTGAGTTCTAAAAAGGAGGACAAAATATGAATTACTCAAACATGTGCATTTGAAACATAACAGTCCACAAAAAAATATTAACTATTGCATTAGTTTGATTAAATATTGGGGAGAAGAGCGGCAATATTTCAGAGTTGATATGTTTTCCAGTGTGTCTTCACCATTTTCAGATCTGTGAAGTATTTATTATTTTTGTGTCTGTGAAGGTGATTAAACTACCATCCTTTCCTCAATGTTGATTCTGCATTCGAGATTAAGAAAGAACTAACTAATGACAACCTAACTTGTCAGTGAGTGAAAGAAAAGGTTTGTGATCTTCAAGACTAAATTTAACTTGTGTCTGAGGTGAGCCATAAAAGGGACGGAAACACAGAGGGATTCAGATGAACCGACAGACACAGGAGACAGTGAAGCGAGACGGAGAGACAACTGTTGGTGTCACTGAAGCTGGTCTCGTCGATCCACCATCAGCACTAACCTCAGCATTTTCTTCCTGCTCAGTATCCTCACTCTGTACACATGCAAACCATCTGACCTTACCTTCAAAACATCTAACACGAGCTGTCCGAACGATGAACTGTTTCTCCAGCTCCTGTCTACTGGATATTTTTAGTTTTACCGTGTGTTTTTACAGCTGTCTCTGTCTGAACGTTGAGCTTCATGATCCATCAGCCGTCCACAAGAAAAACACGTACATACTGCATATTAGAACACAGTATTCTATATATTACCAGAAATGGAACAAGGCATCAACTCAAAAGACAGAACACCAGATTCTTATGGGGAAAAAGTACTAGAAAAATACTTTAGAATGGCATTGTTAGACTACATTGATTCTGAATAAAGTACATATTCTACTTACAAGTGGCAAGGCTGGAGAACATTGGAGAGAGTTGTTTTTATTTTAGAAATGTATAAATAACTAGATAGACAAACCAATAAATAGTTTACTGAAATTGTGTATTTTATGAGATTGCAGGACTCCAAAATGTGTGGGACTTTTCATATAATTACTTTAGTTTATGCCGAATAAAAGAATATCCATAAATTGGACCGCTTCTCTATGGTAAATGGAACTTACTCAGATTTGGTAAGAATCAGGCAGTAACAATGGCCAATCTTTCACCATTCTACTACCTGCCTGTGATCTAACAGTCACCACCGGAGGCCGCCAAAACTCACACGTATTAACATCCCGCAGTACTGTATACTTTAGTTTTAGCCACTGCAGAAGGGAACTGTAGAAAAAAAAACACACACACCCTCTCTGTGGTCCTGTCGCACCTAATTGATGTGTGGCTTTGTTACTTTTGTCCTGAGCAGCTGACTGGTTACCATGACGACACAGATGAATCGACCAATCACGCCACAGCACAAAGAGAGGGAAATATAGGGTAGAAAGGAGGAAGGAGTAAAAAGACTTGGATCTGAAGTTGAACCAGCGTGGCATTTTGTGTGTGTCTTAAATATTGTTTTGTTTTACTTTTTTATGGCGGGTCGGAATGTTCACAAACCTGTTGCTAGAGGATGCATTTGAAATATAATTTGATGTAGTGGCAGGAGTAATGGTTGAAGTATCTTGACACTCTCACCTGTGCAGGGATTTGCAGGTCAGATAGCCAGTACTTTTGGTAGTAGCGGTAGTGTTCAGGCTGCAGGCAGCAGAATGACAGGAGGATTTTCTGGTACAGTGAGTTCTTCCGGTTCCTTATTCCTTAACCGGTTCTGAGTGGTGTCAAAGCCCTGCATAAGACACATGCAGAAAGTGGGTTTATTTTAACACAGGATCAGCCAAGTACACAAGCGGAGCAACCGAAGCTGGAGCAAACACACCAACACTGACAGAGTGCACATGTGGACAAAGAGTCACTAAAAACACCACATTCAGCCTGGCACACTACAACGAGGCCTTCTACTGCACTATTACTACCATTCATTACACGTTTATTACTTGCCTATAGCTTCTACAGTTGTAAATAAATCACAATTCAACATATTATATGCCCAGAATGCATAATTATCTTTTATTAGTAACCATTCTGTAATGTTATAATGCTACACTGGACATAATACAGCTTTTTTTTTATTATTGCTTTGGCACATTTTCTGAAACATTTGAGAAAATCTGGTAAATCTAAAACTATTCTCTAAAGTTACAAACCAGATCAGAAAGTTTGAAGACTAACTTTAAGAACACTCTTTTAAAAGAAACACTTGTTTAAAATATGGTTAAAAACACAATTATCAGATTTATGAATCTAAACCATCATCAAGCCACAGCCTGGATCATGTCACGACACTTTTAGATGTGAGAGAGTTAGAGATCAATATAACTGTTTCTGTTGGAGAAGTATCATTCATTTTCTACCACTTGTTCCCGTTTCAGAGTCACAGGTGACTGGAGCCTATTCCAGTGACTTTGGGCCTTAGGCGGGGTACACTCTGGACAGGGGCCAGCTCATCGCTGGGTGAAGAATGTGCTGCAAATATGAATACAGTATTCACTAAAAATTTATGAAACAAAAAGTTTTATTTTTAAAATTTCACTTTTAAGCATCAGAGCCATCGGAACTGTTCCAGTCTTGGACTGGACTTTACGTTGTGCTTTCTAGTGTTTCTTTAGTTTGACTCTAACTTGTCATACTGTGTGACTGTGTTCTGTTGTCTTCACTGTGTGTTCTGTTGTGTGACTGTGTGTGTTCTGTTGTGTGACTGTGTATTCTGTTGTGTGTTCTGTTGTCTTCAGTGTGTGTTCTGTTGTCTTCACTGTGTGTTCTGTTGTGTGACTGTGTGTGTTCTGTTGTGTGACTGTGTATTCTGTTGTGTGTTCTGTTGTCTTCAGTGTGTGTTCTGTTGTCTTCACTGTGTGTTCTGTTGTGTGACTGTGTGTGTTCTGTTGTGTGACTGTGTATTCTGTTGTGTGTTCTGTTGTCTTCAGTGTGTGTTCTGTTGTCTTCACTGTGTATTCTGTTGTGTGACTGTGTGTGTTCTGTTGTGATCTGTTGTGTGTTCTGTGTGTGTTCCTTGTATTTGGTCACTGGTCCTGGATCGTGTTGAGTTTTTAGGTGGACAAAGTGTAGTGAATACAATAGTGTTACAATTCAATTGTAATCTGTGTTTAAATAGTTAATACATGTGTTAGGTTCAACAAACCTGTGTGTTTTAGATTTAGATTTGAGAGTTAAGAATTCAATATTCAGCGAGCTAAAATAGCCTTATACAAACAAAACTAACAAAGCAGGATCTTCTTAATGTTGATGTTTCTTCTGTGAGGCGTCTGCTGTCTGCTCCAAGCTGGATGCGGCTCTAATCATTTCTAATCCTCGTTATGTTCATAATCTAATAAATAGAGAAGACCTCTATGAGCTGCCCTGACAGAGAGAGAACAGGCATGTCTCAATACATCTATAATAATATTATAATGTGCAATAATCACTGGCTGTAGTCTCTATTGACCCCGACAAAAAAAACAAGAAAGGTTAAACAAACATATAAGTCAAACACAAGAAGACTAAACCAGGAAACTATCTTGAAATGAGGATTGGGTTCTTAACTAGGACTAAACCAGGTCCAAACCAGTTCTAAACTAGGTCTAAACCAGGTCCAAACCAGGTCTAAACCAGGCCCAAACCAGGTCTAAACCAGGTCCAAACCAGATCTAAACCAGGTCTAAACCAGGTCTAAACCAGGTCCAAACCAGTTCTAAACTAGGTCTAAACCAGGTCCAAACCAGGTCTAAACCAGGCCCAAACCAGGTCTAAACCAGGTCCAAACCAGATCTAAACCAGGTCTAAACCAGGTCTAAACCAGGTCCAAACCAGTTCTAAACTAGGTCTAAACCAGGTCTAAACCAGGCCCAAACCAGGTCTAAACCAGGCCCAAACCAGGTCTAAACCAGGTCCAAACCAGGTCTAAACCAGGTCCAAACCAGTTCTAAACTAGGTCTAAACCAGGTCTAAACCAGGTCTAAACCAGGCCCAAACCAGGTCTAAACCAGGTCCAAACCAGGTCTAAACCAGGTCCAAACCAGGTCTAAACCAGGTCTAAACCAGGTCTAAACCAGGCCCAAACCAGGTCTAAACCAGGTCCAAACCAGTTCTAAACTAGGTCTAAACCAGGTCTAAACCAGGTCTAAACCAGGCCCAAACCAGGTCTAAACCAGGTCCAAACCAGGTCTAAACCAGGTCCAAACCAGGTCTAAACCAGGTCTAAACCAGGCCCAAACCAGGTCCAAACCAGTTCTAAACTAGGTCTAAACCAGGTCTAAACCAGGTCCAAACCAGGTCTAAACCAGGTCCAAACCAGGTCTAAACCAGGTCTAAACCAGGTCCAAACCAGGTCCAAACCAGGTCTAAACCAGGTCTAAACCAGGTCTAAACCAGGTCCAAACCAGGTCTAAACCAGGTCCAAACCAGGTCCAAACCAGGTCTAAACCAGGTCCAAACCAGGTCTAAACCAGGTCCAAACCAGGTCCAAACCAGGTCTAAACCAGGTCCAAACCAGGTCTCCAGGAGGAAGTAGCAGGTCTAACTCGTGGAGGTGTCCATGGTCTATAACCTATAGATAATAATACTATAATAACATACTAGGTGGTAATATAATAGGTAATAAAGGTCTATAAAGGTCTATAACAGAGCCGCAGTCCGACTCTGAACTTCCCCCTCTTGTTACTTCTTGAGGCGCGTGTGATCCGCCTCTTCACGCACTTGTTCCACTTCCGGCTTTTCACTCAAACTCACTTGAGCGAGCGCGTGCCCGTATGCGCACACGGGAGAGCGCTGCACAGTCTGACCTGAGCCAGACCCGGGACCAGACCCGGGACCAGACCCGGGACTCTCCAGACACAGTGGTCATACTTCCCCCGCACGACACGCCGCATGCCTGCACACTGCGCGGCACGGATCACTTCTCTGCGTGTTTCTGACTCCGGAGCGTGCAGCGGAATGTCCCAGAGCTGAGCCCACCTGAGGACTACCTGCCCCGGCCCGCAGGATGTCTGAGTCCGCCTCCAGCTTCCTCCACATCGGAGACATCGTGTCTCTGTTCGCGGAGGGCTCTGTCAGTGGCTTCATCAGCACTTTGGGGTAGGATCTTAACCAGACCCGTTCACAAGTTTGTTTTAGTTCCGAGTCGGGACTTGTTTTAGAGTTTAGTCCAGATTCAGTGACTGCTGGACCTGACTCTTCTGTGCTTCAGTATCCGTGGCTTTGTTTTTCAGCTCTTGCATGATCACAAACACCTCCAACATTGGCAACACCAACACACACATTTACTCCACCTGCATTAAAACTGGGGTTCTGTCTTGTTTATGCCTTTCCCAAATGAGTCTGCTCTCATTTAGCTGCCCAGTGACCTGTTTATGTTGTGCATATAGTACATAGTATATATATAGTATACAGTATAAGAGACTATGTTTATATTCCAAGTTCCAACCATGTGTTTTCCATTCATCCTGTACTGTACTCTAGACGTTTGATGACCGAAAGGAAATATACTTCTGTAACTACATTATTGAATCTAGAATGACTGGTGGGTCTACAAGGGTCTACAAGGGTCTACAATGGTCTGCAAGGGTCTACAATGGTCTGCAAGGGTCTGCAAGGGTCTGCAAGGGCCTGCAAGGGCCTGCAAGGGTCTACAAGGGTCTGCCAGTGTTACCCTTTTGAAACTCAGATGCCTCAGTCTGACCCGCCCCGGGGCAGAGGGTTTGTCCACTTTCTTGCCTATGAATGGACCCCGCCTCAGGCCCACAGTAGATGTTATCTTCAGTCCAGTGGGGCTCCATCAGGGACTTAGGTTTATGGCTCTTATCTCTGTCTTTAATGTTGAACACTTCAGCACTAATTAACCACAGACTCTGGCATAAAGAACACCACATTCATTGTCCAGGTACAGGGTCAGGTTGTATTTCTCACAGTTAAGGAAAATCCTTCTTTAGAATAGTTTAAATACACTAGAGTTAAATCATTTATATATGTTGTTTTGGTGTGTAGGCCTCGTATATTATGAATCTACCTTTGTTTATATCTTTGTTATTGGAGGAACATTTGTCCAAAAAGTCAATCTAAAACAGGCCCAGTATGAGAGTAGAACAGTAGTACAGTATGAGAGAAGTAGTAGTAGTAGTAGTAGTAGTAGTAGTAGTAGTAGTAGTAGTAGTACTAGTTGTGCAGCAAAAAGAGATCTGATTCAAAATAAAAACAAATCTTTCAGATAAGGATGTACATAAGGGGATATTTCTGCACTTTTGTGATTAATTTGAAAGGTTTCTGATAATTTAATTGTAGCTTATACGTTTCAAGACATAAACACATTTCTGTTGGATTGACATAATATATCGCCTGACTATCACAGACCAATAGTAGTCATAGTAATCCTTTATATATATATATATATATGTATATATATATATATACTCAAAGTTCATGAGAATACGACAAAAAAGTAGGATTTGTTCATTATAAATTCATTGATGAGTTTGTTTTAGACTATGGGGGGCACGTTAGTCCCCTCTATTTATGTGAAGCACTGAGAGAAGTAGTATTGAGTAGTAATAGTAGAAGTGGTGGTGGTAGTAGCAGGAGCAGTACAATAGAAGTCGGTCTGAGGCTGCCAAAGGGAATTCTTCTGAGGAAGTGTGGTGTGGCAGATTAGAACAGACCCACACCAAGCCATTCACTGACTCCAGCTTCTCTCACTTCAATTATTGTATTTATGGGGATTAAATTGAGGCGAGAATCCATCGGGCGTTAGTGTCATTTTGGCCAAATTGAGCTTTATCAAACAAAATCTTATGACTAAATATCACAACGCATGTCATATTCCACATTTGCTGTTCAGAGAAGTTACAAAAGTTATATGTATCAGAAATAAAGAAACAAAAACTACTATTCAATCAGATTAATTCAAATCTTATTTTGACAGAAAAGACAGTTCAACGTGTAGATCTCCTCGTTACGGAGATATGACGCTTTAGGTCTTCAGCCCTCCAAACTAACTACCAATGAGATGGAAATTTTATTATTATGATTGTGATTTACGTTTTAAAAATAGGAATAGTAGAGACGAGAAAGATTATACTAAAATACTGGGGGCTAATCTAATTATGCAGATGTAAAAGAGCTCTAAAGTTCAACAAAAGCAGGTTAAGCACATGTGGTTGTTTGCAAAGGAAAGGATGTTACTTTAACAATTGCAGTATTTGCGTCCATTCGATTGTGCTAAATATTGCAGCCCTATGGTAGCAGTATTAACACACAATAGGGTTTTCTTTAGATTACAGATGCATTATGACATTTTAGAGATGATCTGGATTTTCAGTCCTGCCTGGTTTAGTCCTGGTTCAGACCTGTCAGCCCCGAGGACAGACCGTACACACCCATCAGAACAGGCAAGCCGTCAACTGTCACTGATAAAGACTAATCAAAATGTAATATTGTTTTTGTACTAATATTGCACTGAAGGACCTGATCTGAGGCATAACATTACCACAGTGCCACCCACCTCACACCCAGTCAGCTCAAATCATCCATATCTGACGTTAAAACCCATTACAACCAGTTTTTTTTCCACTGGCAAAACTATAACATCACTCACTCTCTCTCTGCTTTCATCTGCGTGATTGCCATTTGCGGTTTGTTGAACCAGAACCACAACCACAACCGGAGGTGAAATGTTTTGCCTAATAAACGGATGATCAACCGTGATGTTTCAGATGAGTGTCCTTGTCCTGTAGTGATTAGGCGAGATGGAGGCGCTTGAATTGCTTTTATTATATAGCATATTTTGTGTCATGGTGAGATAAATTTGCATTTCTTTCATTCTGAATATTTCCAATGGTGTGATCAGCACTTTCCATGATGTGAAGAACCAAATACTTTCACACTTCGTCCACAAAGTGAGCACATTTAAGACTAATCAGTGACTATTCTTGTGACGGCCCAGAGCGTTGTGTTGTTCTTCCTCCATTGAAAGAACACGCACACCTGCCCACCCTCACCTGTTGCCCCTCCTCTCTTTTTGCTTCCCTGGCATTACCTCTTTGTCCCAGTCTCAAGTGTGACTGTTCCATGTCTCACCTTCTCTGTCCTGACACGTCCTGCGCCTCTCTCCATTCAACTCTAATGGTCTTTCAGAGTCTCCCAGGACAAGGCTTTGTGTTTTAAAAAGCGGGTTTCCATACACTCCGAGACCTCCAGGAGAGACCGGGAGTCCCACCCACGGGCTAACCACTCTGCCACGGTGACACTGGAGGGACGTGCACACGATTTTGATTCTGATTTGACTCAAAATCGCCGTCATTTGAATACAACTTGTCACAACAACTCGACTCACAAGATCTTTCAGTACTGCAGTAATGCATCTCATGTTAGAACGCGACAGAACCAGTACCTTTATAGCTATTGTTTGTATTACGTGTATTTGGTGTGTGGATTATTTAGATGGTGGTGTTTATTTATATTTGGATGTGCAAAATGAGTGGTAAAAGAATTGATTTTGTTACTTAAGGAGCAAAAGTATCTAATATCTAATAAAAAATCAACTTCAGTGATTTTAAGAATAAAAAGTAAACACATTTCACACAGATTTTGAGAACTAATAAAGCTTTTAATTGTGATCTTGATAAAGAATCGTCCTGGTTGTTTGTTTGGCTTAATTTTGTTTGCTCAACGCCGAGCTTTGAAAATGTCAGCAAGATGTCACCATAAAAACATGCTAAAGAGTAAACCGCTCTGTTATTACATAAAACACATTTAAAATACTTTTTAGTCCAGTTTAAGTCCAGTGCAGTGAAAGTGCAGATACTCGCTCTCAAATGTAGTAAAGTAAAAGTTGAAAGTATCCACTTTAAAATTGTAAATTACAGCTACCTCCAGAGTACAGTATTTATACTTTTGCACTTACTTTACTTACTTTACACCACTGATAATGATATGCATTGAAAACACAAACACACACAGGACAAGATTTGAACCTTTCTTGAACAGTTTTAGAATGATTGTTGATTTATCATAGCCGAAGACCAGAAAGTAACATCACTAAAGCAACTGAATAAAAAGAGTTATCGAGGCTCAAGCATAATAGAGTAATAGAGTTTGACATGTTTGTACAGAGACAATACTACAGTGAGTACTATCCATCCTCTCTGTTGCCATTGACCACCCTGGGCTCTTTAATGGCCATAACCGTATTGTTATTGATTTATATACTTTATTACGTAATCATATGTAACACCTTATGGTTAGTTGCATTGAAATACAAGTGTATTACAGTTTTGTCCCCCAAACCCATTAATATACGTTTGCTAGGTTCGTTAGTTGCTACAATAACAGCAATTAAAGCTGCAAGCGGCAATGATCGGCCCTCGCCACGCCGCCGCCGCTTCGCCGCCACGCCGCAAGAGGAGGGGGCGCTAACGCGCCCCAATGGTCCTTTTATTACGCCTACTGCTGAATTTGTGACGCTGTCACATCGTCTCCCCTTTGTTTTACCATCAAAAAGCAATTTTATTTTGAATTCTTGGCAAAATGTGTGACCTTTTGATGGTCCTGAAGATGAGTCTCACCAAATTTCAGGTTAATAGGGCTAACGCCCTGGGAGGAGTTTGTGAAAGTATAAAGTGTAAACATGTTCTGGCGATTTCCCCATTGGAATAACATGGGAGGTTTTGGTCATCGCTACGGCAAAACCATAACAATTATGACATGGGTCTCATTGACTTTTTTGATGGGGATGCTAAAATTGAGTTGTGTGTCAAATTTCATATAATTTCGCAAAACTAAACATTTAACCTCCATATAAAATCTGTAGGGGGCGCTGTGGCGCCAAATTAATTAATTTCACTTCAAGTAGGTTTAGGGCAAAGAGTTTAACAACTGATTCTAATTTGACGCAATTCGGACTTTATCTGCGCAAACGGCAGAAATGTTAAATTTGGGAGATTTCTGAAATTCTAGCTAAAGTTTGCGGCTTCGCCGCTCAGAGACCGTGACAGGTATCAATGTAATTTGAATAACTTTTGATGTCCCACTCCTCAGTAGCATTTTCTCCAAATTTCAGCTTTTTAGAGCCAACGCCCTGGGAGTAGTTCGTAAAAGTACGACATTTGGAAAAACTCCCGAGTCATGCTTAGCCATTTTTGAACCAATATGGCCGACATTTGGTTGGGCGGACGGCATTGCCGTAATAATATTTTTTACTTCTCTTGTCACCATCTACCTCTGCGCCAAATTTCATGATTCTACGATCAGATTTTTTTTGGGTCATTTCCTATCTCTCAATGCATTTTTGGTACATTTGGGGGCGCTGACGTGCCAATTTTTTATTTTAGAAAAGGGAAATAGCCAGAATGTAGAGAGGCACGATTTTTAGAGGTGTGCAAATTTTTGTGACTTTTCGTCAATGTTCACTGGGTGAAAAATAGGGGGGTTGGTCCCGAGAAGAAGAAGAAGAAAGAAAGAATAATATTCCGATGCGAAAACAATGTTTCCCATTTTTCAAATATCATAAACTATACATTTTCGGAAAGCGCTCGCGTTTTCTTACCTCATGGTGTGGGTTCCTGGTCACTGACGGGTACTTTCGTTAATTTTGAGTGGGCTCCGCCCACTTTGTGTTTTTGGCCCTCTATACAGTAATAATGTTCAATTTTTGCATTACATGCTTATATGCACGGAACATGCAAGAGATGGGGAACGTATTCGTGAGCTACTTAGCGCAAATGAGTGCTTTATAAGGGGATGACGGTCGTCATCCCAATTTAAAGTACTCGTTTAGTGCGCACTTTTGCACGGGCTTCGCCCGTTTACAATGGTAATGTTCCATTTTCCTACTACTAATTAGTATGCACAGGGCGTGCGTGAGTGAAGGAGTGCGTTAGTGAGTGTTTGGAAGTGGGCGAGCGCTTTGCGCTCGATTTCGTGCGCACTACGTGCGCACTTTCGCAGCCGTGCTTTGCACGGCCTTACGAGATTAATAGGCCTCTCGCCAGCTTGTGGCGCTCGGGCCTAATAAAAGACCCAAATGACATGTATTGAATTGAAATCTAATGACAATAATTATATTCTTGTGTCATCAGACTGATTAGTTACTTCGCAGCTCGATGACGTGTAGAAGTGTAACTCCTCTTTCTGGGTGGAGCCACAATTTAGTCTAAATTCCACATTAAGGCCATAATAATGGTGCTCTGGTTCCTGCTGTTGGACTCACTTTGACTAAATTCAAATCCAATCTCTGGATTCAAATCAGAGGCAAATCGGAACGAATCAAAACCCGCGTGTTGAACAAAGACAGGCTGACTTGCTGTCGTGACACATATTCATGTGCAATTACTGTCGTGATCACATGCAATGGTATTTATGTATTTATTTATTTGTCTATGGGAGTTTTTATTTATTTATAGGAGATCTTCTACTGAAAGTGTTTTTCAGACTTCCTATAAGTGATCTGTTCTTCTGTATCTACCTCTGTATCTACCTGCATTGCACCAATGAAATTTCCCCATGTGGGACAATAAAGGAATATCTTATCTTATCTTATCTTATCTTATGACTTAAACTAAAAACCGTCTAAAGATGAGTTGTGTCCTAAAACTTTATGTAAACGGATAGAGTAATTATCCACGCTACTGCAGAAATTAGCGGCTCTTTTAGAAGCCCTTTTGAAATAGTTTATTATTGACGATATACTCGATAATCTAATTGTGCATATCTCCAAAACAACAACAATACTTGCGATTTTTCTCCCACCTCTACCCGGATGCGTACCTATATTCCCCAGTAGGTACCTTTGTTCCCCTTTTCTATGAACGGGGGAACGACGCTACCAGTCCATTTTCACTCCAGTAATCTCCTCCAAACACATAAGCTCCCTCTGTCTCTGCACACTCTTCTTAAACTATACTTCCTGGTTACGTTACACAATATATAAAATAAGACACAGTCCTTTTCACGCATGCACAAATAAAACAAAACTCAAAGTATGTTTTTCATGAGTGATATAAGAACTTCAATGCACTTTACATGGCTCTTTAAACAACATGATTACATAATAAAATACATGAATACAAACAGAGAAATTGTATGTTTTTTATTCCCATCCTTACGTTTAAAACACTAAAACCCAGCACTTTTTACCGGTCTGTTGAACTCCTCTAATCTCACCTGTTTAGTATAGACTGGAGCAGGACTTTATTTGGTCAGGTCCTGCTCCCTCGGATCCACACTTATAACCTTTTTAAGGCTCCTCCTGCAGACAAAGCTTCATCCTTCACTGAACTCTGAAGACAGCACGTCAAACTCAAAAATCACACTCAGGGTCTTGCCATAAAAAGGGATTTTGGAAAACTGTGACAGAGAAAGCAGTATCGTATGATCAAGAGATAAGGAGTGAGTTATTGCTTTAGGTTGAGGCACTCAAAAATATTAAACAGTGAAAAATTATTTCCAAATACAGAAGAAACCAGGGTTAAAGTGCGTATGACAGGATTTTACGATTTTCTAATTTGGACTTTTTTTTGTGTATTTACACTTGTTGTACATATAAATTATAGTTTTACACCAATGGAGTTGGTATCTGTGGAGAAAACACTGCAAAATTGGTAGAAAATGACAGGAAGTGTAATCACACTGGGGATACTCATTCCAGTCAAAGTTAATTTATTCAAAGAAACAACTTTTTTGACCCTCTAAACATGAATTCAACAAAAACAAAGTCGCTCTCATATATTTTTATTTGTCCTCCCAGTGTTTGCTGGGTAATTTCCTAGTGTGATGTCATAATTTACAAACAGGAAGTTAATCTTATCTTATCTTAACTGCATTTGAGTTCAATGAGTCATCCATTTTGTCAGAGGAACGTTAAGCCTGAAATAAGTTAATGTTGTGTATTTGTCTCATTCCGTTTTCTCCTCTTCCTGTTCTAGTCTGGTGGACGACCGCTGTGTGGTGGAGCCCAACGCTGGAGACCTGGATACTCCTCCAAAGAAATTTAGAGGTAAAAATGTTATGCAAACATTAAACTATTATTAAGAGAGTGGAGACATGTTCCTTATTTGGTCCTATCTTAAATAATAAGATAAAGTAACTGCCAAAACACATGAGTTAAAAGGTCGTCTTGACTTTAAACCATTTACTTGAGAAAACAGGTATTTGTTTTAAATTTCAGTCTTGATGATTTAATAATGACAAGAAGATTTACCTAATTTTACATTTTAGGTGGTTATAAAATTTTAAAAAAGCAAGTCAATAATGTCTTGAAATATTCTAGGTCCACTAATTAAATAAATCAAAATTTGTCAGGTATTTATTGTATTTCTGCAGCGACACAGCACATTGCAGAAGTTAAACCAGAGTAGCTGAAGTCTGGGCGACCTCAGGGCTGTTCCTGGGTCAGTGAGAGCCGAAGTGTCCAGTTATCGACAGAATATCAATATAGAAGCAGATTATTCCCGTTTCCCCTGAAGAGGTCACATGACTCTGGGGACAACGCGGCCCGATCCGAATAAAGAATCGACTGAAGTGAGTCCAGACCATCTGCTCTGGACCTGGACCTGGTTCAGATCACATTTCTAAGTGGAGCACACAACTGGAATAAAAAGTTAGCCACATTTTCCCTTACATAGAAGGAAAAAAAAGAAGCATCTGATAAACTATTGTCATTTCGTCTGTTATGTGGTTTTGCCGATGTGACCCAGACAGCTTCACCGTCAAATACATTTTCTTTATTCAAAACGCTCATAAATGAAATAAAAAAGGGCAGCAGTAGCTCAATCCTTAGCGTGCTCCTCCTCTGATCCAAAGGTTGACGGTTCAAATCCCACGCTTGGCGTAAACATCTTTAGCAGAGACGTCAGATCCGCTGGCAGTGCAATTCCTGTTCCTCCAAATGCATACTGTCTTTGTGCCATTGAGCAGGACACTGAACCTAACTTGTGTGTGTGGTCCCAGTCTCATAATTTAATAGTTTTAGAACAATAACAGAGAGGTTTGAACTGAACAAACAGGATCCGACCCACAGTCAATATTTGCCTCCTGCTCCTTAACCTGTCATTGCACCTCCTGTCTAATAAGAAACACAACCAAAGAGCCCAACACCAAATGATAGTGTTCATATTTGTTAAGTTTTTACACCCTTTACATTGCACGTCTTCACAATCTGACTGTTATTGTCCGAGCGTTATAACAATTGTGTATTTTCCGTGCATTTTTTCAGACTGCCTGTTCAAAGTGTGTCCCATGAGCAGATACTCGGCGCAGAAACAGTTCTGGAAAGCTAAACAGGCCAAACACGAGAAGGACAAGATTGGAGATGTTGTTCTACTGCAGAAACTTCAGGTACTACTACTGCTACTACTACTAATACTATCACGCATCGTCTAAAGGCACACTTGCCTGGCATTTACATTTGTTGAGACTATAAAGATTTGAGGTTCTACAGACAATCTTAAATCATCTTATTTGTCTCGTAAATTATTGGGTTTATGCTATATTACCTTTTATGAAACCATTTGTAAGGCTCTATACAAGTACATTTGGATCGATCGATTTGGGCTGCATTGAGTAGCCGAATATACTATACTCGTGTCCAGAGCAACAAAGCGGACAAACACAACAATTAGAATGAATCTGCGATCTGTAATCTGGCACACAGACTGTTGAATAAATCAGAAAAAACATTCATCATAATTTAACCAAAGACATGTTGAAATAATCTAATAGTGGCAATGTTTGTCACTTGTGCAGATGAAGATGTGTTATAGATTAATTTAAAACAGGAAGACTAACCGAAACATTTACTCAGATGTGAAAGTATGGAGGGATAAGTTATTCAAAGGATCCTCTAGTAAATGCAACAGAGTCCTTTTTTTGTATTTTGTTGTAAATCCTTTATTTTGTTGCTTTTTGCAGCATGCAGCGACTCTGGAGCAGAAACAGAACGAGACGGAAAACAAGAAAGTTCATGGAGATGTCGTTAAGTACGGCACGGTTATTCAGGTAATTGTCAGAATATCGTTATACAGACATGGGAGAACATGTTTGCATGTTCTCCCTGTGTCCGGGTCGATTCGCCTACTTTAATATCTTCTTCAACTAGTTTAGCACCAGGTGTATTATTATTGTCTTAAGTTTTATTACCGGTATTCTCTTAATCCGTGTGAGTCATGTAGAAAGAACAACAGTGCTCCACCAATAATCTTATGATCAAGTAGCATGACCTCATCATACTTTCTTTAGTCCAGGGTTAGATCTAGTTTGACCTAATTGCCGAAGAGTTTCAGTGGATCTGGTTTATGTCAGATGCCCTGCCCCCTCGGTATTTGTAAACTTCACAAACAAATGTTAAATTGTTAGCGTTAGAGCGTTCAGCCACATCCTGATTGTAATTTGTCAGTATTATGCCTTTAATGACTATTTACTTGTCCGTTTATTTTAATAAGTCTCCACCAGCTCCTGTTCGATTCATGAGCCCTCAAAATTACCTGCAAAGGCCACTCCCATGTCTAACCTCACCTTACCTGTGATAGTAATAATTATCTCTGGAGCGTAAGGTGAGTCATGGCCACAGATCCTCGATTGGAAATTAGAACTGAGATTTAAAAGAACACAACTACTGTAAATAGTATGTTGTTTCAGGAGCATCACATGTTGTAATGGAGAATGGCTCAGGACCACCAACTAGAATGATGTTCTTGGATTACAGGAAAACTGATGGTCCGTTCACTTGTTTACACTACAGTAACATGTGCATTATCCAGATGTGCAGGACCCTCCCAGAACAGAAGCATAATCTGTAACACACCTCAAAAACTGTAAGTGTCCAGCCACAAGTCACTTAATCCAGATGTGCAAGTAAAAGTATTCAAAGCAGTGTGAATTAAAGATACACGTTATTGTCCCTCAATGAGGAATCTGTCTTGGTGCTAGCGTACAATGCAAAACAAGACAAATATGTGCAAACTGGAATTTCGGTGCAAATACAGTAATGCGCAGAGAGTAGAGCCAGCAGTATAGTATGGGACGGGAGTGGGGAATTTATTTTTAGACCAAATCAATCCAAGTGAATCTGCACAGAATTCCAGAGATTCTTCTCAAACGCTGCACCCATTTACTTTGCCTGTGCAGTGCTCCTTTGGCGACACATTCGATATATGTGTGAAAAGTAACACAAGAGAAAGTGGTGTAAGGTGCAAAAAGGCTATCACAGTTCCGGGCAACTGCGGCGCACAGGATGCTGCTGAACAGTGAAGACAGTACCCAATTGTACACATGTTATGCATCATTTCTGTGGCCCATGTGCTGCACGTTCTCTCATCGTGAAGGAGTTTGTGTATTTTGTCTTACTGTGAACAGACCTCAGAAACTTGTGTAAACAGAGAAAGCCGGCCCCACCTTGAACACACTCTGTTATCTCTCAAAGGTAGTGACACACACGCATCTGTCAGTCTGTCAGAATTAAGCATAGTATATTTGGTGCAGAGGAGGCGTTCATGTAAAGACATATAGAGCCGCACCATAGCTAAACACACGGACACACATACGCACACACACACACACACACACACACACACAGACACACACACACACACAGACACACACACGCACACACGCACACACACACACACACACACAGACGCACACACGCACACACACACACACACGCACACACACACTGTACAATTCACAGGCTCTATAATTATTAGATTTGTCCTATGTTGAACTGTGAGTTCCCATGTTAAATATGCAGCGATACAGTTGTAGTCTTTTCGAGTAATTAGAAATGCCGGGCGCTTCATAAAAAAGGGCAGGGCAAGCACAGCGTGTAACATGAATCACACCTCAGGAATCTGCCAATCTCAGTGTAGGCAACTTCTTCACACAGTTGTAAACATCATAAATAATCCTCACTCATATTTATATAGTGCTTTACATAACAAGCCCCTGAAAGTGCCACATTGTAGTTTATCGTTGACTCCACACTCGCAGAGGTGTAGTCACAGCCGCCCTGGGGTAGACTGACCGCACACTTTGGTATTGTGGACAAATGATCAAACCAATGAGCTACTGGTTATTGGTCTCATTAAGAGTGTTGCATGTGGAATAGGTCTGACCTCTAATGCCCTCCCACCTTGCCCCCGCCAAGCCAATAACAACCAAAATCACAATGTTCTCTGATTGGTCGATAGTTGTTAGTTTAGAGCACACGGCCCTTAATCAATCTTTACACTTTGCATATGTACTTCATATATACTCCTGGCCATGGCACAAACTGGACCAACACATAACTGACCCACGTGGACTCAACTGGAAAATTGACAAATTTGACAAAAACTGGACTAAATGGGGTGTTTATTTTGGACCTTGTTTGCCTAAAGTAACATTTGTTTTTCTTTGGATGCTTTACCTTCCTAAACTCTCATTTTCAATTTGACTAATTTATTTTTGTCTGGTCCTGTCTTGTTTTGTTTTT
This sequence comes from Eucyclogobius newberryi, assembly GCF_026437365.1. Taxonomy (NCBI): domain Eukaryota; kingdom Metazoa; phylum Chordata; class Actinopteri; order Gobiiformes; family Gobiidae; genus Eucyclogobius; species Eucyclogobius newberryi. The sequence goes on from NW_027315801.1 coordinate 22,074,962, forward strand.
AATTTTGAAAAATAAAATAAAATGAATACAATGAATACAATTAATAATAGTAATAATAATAATAATAATAATAATTAAAGCCGCAAGCGGCAATGATCGGCCCTCGCCACGCCGCCGCCGCTACGCCGCCGACACGCCGCACGAGGAGGGGGCGCTAACGCGCCCCAATTGTCCTTTTATTACATCTACTGCTGAATCTGTGACGCTGTCACATCTTCTCCTTTGTTTTACCATCAAAAAGCTATTTTATTTTGAATTCTTGGCAAAATGTGCGGCTTTGCTGCACAGAGACCGTGACTTTTTGAATAAAAATGTGGATACCTTTTGATGGTCCACCCCTGAAGATGAGTCTCACCAAATTTCAGGTTAATAGGGCTGACGCCCTAAGAGGAGTTTGTGAAAGTATAAAGTGTAAACATGTTCTGGCGATTTCCCCATTGGAATAACATGGAAGGTTTTGGTCATCGTTACGGCAAAGCCATAACAATTATGACATGGGTCTCATTGACTTTTTTGATGGGGATGCTAAAATTGAGTTGTGTGTCAAATTTCATATAATTTCGCAAAACTAAACATTTAACCTCCATATAAAATCTGTAGGGGGCGCTGTGGTGCCAAATTAATTAATTTCACTTCAAGTAGGTTTAGGGCAAAGAGTTTAACAACTGATTCTAATTTGACGCAATTCGGACTTTATCTGCGCAAACGGCAGAAATGTTAAATTTGGGAGATTTCTGAAATTCTAGCTAAAGTTTGCGGCTTCGCCGCACAGAGACCGTGACAGGTATCAATGTAATTTGAATAACTTTTGATGTCCCACTCCTCAGTAGCATTTTCTCCAAATTTCAGCTTTTTAGAGCCAACGCCCTGGGAGGAGTTCGTAAAAGTACAACGTTTGGAAAAACTCCCGAGTCATGCTTAGCCATTTTTGAACCAATATGGCCGACATTTGGTGGGTGGACGGCGTTGCCGTGATAATATTTTTCACTTCTCTTGTCACCATCTACCTCTGCGCCAAATTTCATGATTCTACGATCAGATTTTTTTTGGGTCATTTCCCATCTCTCAATGCATTTTTGGTACATTTGGGGGCGCTGACGCGCCAATTTTTTTATTTTAGAAAAGGGAAATAGCCAGAATGTAGAGAGGCACGATTTTTAGAGGTGTGCAAATTTTTGTGACTTTTCGTCAATGTTCACTGGGTGAAAAATAGGGGGGTTGGTCCCGAGAAGAAGAAGAAGAAGAAGAAGAAGAAGAAGAAGAAGAAGAAGAAGAAGAAGAAGAAGAAGAAGAAAGAATAATATTCCGATGCGAAAACAATGTTTCCCATTTTTCAAATATCATAAACTATACATTTTCGGAAAGCGCTCGCGCTTTCCTACCTCATGGTGTGGGTCCCTGGTCACTGACGGGTACTTTCGTTAATTTTGAGTGGGCTCCGCCCACTTTGTGTTTTTGGCCCTCTATACAGTAATAATGTTACATTTTTGCATTACATGCTTATATGCACGGAACATGCAAGAGATGGGGAACGTATTCGTGAGCTACTTAGCGCAAATGAGTGCTTTATATGGGGATGACGACCGCTTTGCGGTCGTCATCCCAATGTAAAGTGCTCGTTTAGTGCGCACTTTTGCACGGGCTTCGCCCGTTTACAACGGTAATGTTCCATTTTCCTACTACTAATTAGTATGCACGGGGCGTGCATGAGTGAAGGAGTGCGTTAGTGAGTGTTTGGAAGTGGGCGAGCGCTTCGCGCTCGATTTCGTGCGCACTACGTGCGCACTTTCGCAGCCGTGCTTCGCACGGCCTTACGAGATTAATAGGCCTCTCGCCAGCTTGTGGCGCTCGGGCCTAATAAAACATTGTTGCAGTATGAAAGACTAACCTCATAATAGGAAATCTCTTTATCTTCAAACTATAACTTTACGAGACACATAAACCATTTAAAAAAACAGTGACGTTTCCAAAAAACCTCCCAGTCACTCACAACCATACATTATATTAATATTTTGAGGATGATAAATTGGTTTGAATCTGTTTGAATCTTTAAGATAAGTTGGCCTGTAAATCCTGTTTCAGATACTTCTTTCCCTGTTTTATCAGCGCACAGATAATAATAATATAATAAAAATAACTTTTATTTATATAGCGCTTTTCAGTGACCCAAAGACGCTGAACATATATAAAAAAGGGGGGGTATTTACAGACAGGGGGGGACAACACGTACAGAACACATTAATATACAGATAAAATTAACAAGACAGAAGAAGTAGAGAGAAAAAGATGGGGATGTAACAGGGGGTAGAAGAGTAGGCAATGGGGTAGAGGAGGCTAGGGGTAGGGGAGGTCACAGGCTTGGGTGAAGAGGTATGTTTTTAGGCGGGATTTGAATGTTGTGAGTGAGGGAGAGTGGCGGACAGGTTGGGGGAGGGAGTTCCAGAGTCGGGATGCTGTTCGGGAGAATGCTCTGTCGCCAAAAGTTTTGAGTCGGGATGTTGGTGCAGTCAGGGTGAGAGAGGAGGAGGATCGGAGAGCTCGGGTGGGGCGGTGGGGGATGAGGAGGTCAGACAGGTAGGGGGGGGCAAGGTGGTGAAGAGCTTTGAAGGTGAGGAGGAGTATTTTAAAGTTTATGCGCTGCTTGATGGGGAGCCAGTGGAGAGAGCGGAGAACGGGAGTGATGTGATCACGGGACCGGGTGTGGGTGAGGAGGCGGGCAGCGGAGTTTTGGACCATTTGGAGTCTGTGGAGGGAATGGGAGGAGATGCCAGTGAGGAGGGAGTTGCAGTAGTCGAGGCGGGAGGAGATGAAGGCATGGATGAGGGATTCAGCAGCGGGGAGGGTGAGGCAGTGTCTGATTTTGGCGATGCACAGATGTACAGAGTTAAGAACTGTAGATCCACCAATGGAATGGAGGACCTTTGCACCCTGCACATAAATTCATTGAGCGGGATTAGATGCTGTGCGTGAGGCAGAGGCAGAGCCAGACATTCTAAACATCCGGGGCTTAGCCTAAAAAGAAAAGGAGGGGGTTCATTCTGGCCAATATGATGTGGTTTTAGTGCAGTTACAGACAGTAACCCTCCAAAGGCAAAGACAGACTTTTTGCCTTCTGAGAGAGCTCGTCCCTCCAAAAAACGTTTAACAGAACAGCAGAGGTGACATTTAGTTATTCAAGAAATTGTACATCTCAATGTTCTTTAAAACAATCAGTGACAAAACAAATATGAAAAACATGCCCCCGACAGGGCTCGAAGTCACAACACTGTGATCCACAGGCTGATGCTCTGCTGTCTAGGCAAGTCAGCCCTTAGAGAATAAAGTGCCGTTTTAGAATTAGGCTGATCTTTATTGAAAGTAAAAGTCAGTTTTACTTTTAGCAGACACCTTCCTCAGTGAGCTGTTTGTCCTGTAGTTTCTCTGCTTTAGCTTTGTAGATGAATAAAACCTGAGCCACTGCTTCACCGACAACCACAATGAATTCATGGTTTGAACGATCATGTGTTGTTGTCTATTCTACGTTAGATAAACTTTGTTTTTCAGCACATGTTCTGAATGTCTCTTTTTTCCAGTCGATCTGCTCTTGTGTCCTTCACTTTTTGCAAAACCTCAGTGAAATGATAGAAAAGGCCAAATTTGTCAGATTGTGTGACGTGCTGTAAACACCGCGCACTTTCTACACTCCCGCCCACTTTCTACATGCAGCCAATCATACTTCAGGTTAACAAAAATCACCAGAAAAGGGTAAACAGAATTGAAGCTACTGTTTGATTTGACCCTGGTCACCTGCGTTCCAACCCAACGCTCTACCTGTTGCACTATCCACATAGTGACATCATGATGCATTTTTAAAAGATTAAAAGATCCGGGGCTTTTGGACAGAGATCCGGGGCTCAAGCCCCAAAGCCAGGGCCTGGCTCCGCCCATGGCGTGAGGTGCATTAAGAAGTCAATTTCTTAGCAATGATCAAATGCTTTTGGCTAATGCAGCGGAGTATATTGTCTTTATTTGTCAAACTCTCAGATCTGCAGAGATTTCTGCGAAAATCCCAGTTTTGCCCTAAAGGGTTTGGTCCCAGTTCAATCTTATGTTAATGTTTTGTTCTAGTTTAGACTGGTCTAAACTAGTTTACATGTCCCTACATTAACCTTGAGGATTGATGTTCACTTGTGCCCCATATGGAAATGGGTGTGGGTGCTTACGCAGAAACAACACACACACTGAATGTATGAATTAATTGAATTATATTTTCTGAGCTGATAATCTAACTAGGACACTGAATGCGTATTAGATGTGTGCTACAAGTTTAACATTTTATTTGCCCGTTTCACTCCTCTTGTGTTCTTGTACTTCTACATTTTGTGTGCCTTATGTTTGTGTTCCAGCTGCTGCACATGAAGAGTAACAAGTACCTGACGGTGAACAAGCGTCTGCCAGCTCTGCTCGAGAAGAACGCCATGAGGGTCACTCTGGACGGCACTGGCAACGAGGGCTCCTGGCTCTTCATACAACCATTCTGGAAACTACGGGCCACTGGGGATAATGTACTACTACTGCTTTTACCACTACTTCTACTGTTAATATTACTATTCCTGTTACTACTTCTGCTACTGCCAGTGTATTGTTTGAGTATTATTTGTGTATTGCAGGTTGTAGTCGGAGACAAAGTGATTATGAATCCAGTCAACGCTGGACAGCCTCTGCACGCTTCAAGCTATGAGCTGACAGACCATCCAGGCTGTAAAGAGGTAAAAGTGATCAATGATAAGAATAATTATAATTATGACCTCGTAGAATATCCTGGATCCATAGACTGCCCAAAGAAAAAAGCGATTTATCTCCTCAACAATAACTGAATATATATATATTTTGTAAATTCAAAAATAAACAATTAAACCTGTATTTGTTTACCTCTATTTTAAATGGATGAGTCTCCCCCTATAGGTTAATTCTGTGAACTGCAATACCAGCTGGAAGATCAACCTCTTCATGATGTTTAGTGACCACCGAGAGGAATTCCTTAAAGGGGTGAGTCTGAATATGTACCAATATTACCAAAAGGCTAATTATAACTCCCAAGATTAAGTTTTGAATAAAAAAAAACTGTTTACTCAAAGATACAAAAATAGTAGTTAAGGACTCGATAACTTTATGAAAACTCATTTTTTAATATTTGATGTTCATGCTTTATCCTCAGGGCGATGTGGTGCGTTTATTCCACGCTGAGCAGGAAAAGTTTCTCACCTGTGACGAGTACAAAAGCAAACTTCATGTGTTTCTGAGAACCACACTCAGACAGTCTGCTACTTCTGCCACCAGCTCCAATGCATTGTGGGAGGTTGAGGTACAACAACGCGTCTTTACCAGGGTTAAACCCCTAATGCCAGATCTCTGTTGAAGCGAGTTTCAGCCTGACTGATTAACATGTTGTGTAGGTGGTTCATCATGACCCGTGCAGAGGAGGAGCTGGACACTGGAACAGTCTGTACAGGTTCAAACACTTGGCCACGGGGAACTACCTGGCTGCTGAGGTGAAGATCCGTAAACATTTAACAAAAATAGAGAATAATTCATTTTAACTCTAAGAACAATCTTTCTGCAGCGTTAACTGTAGTATTCATGTTGTAATTGTCATTATTATTAAAAATATGATCAAATGGTAAATACAGCATTATATAAACAGCTACCTGGTTTCACTGCTCTAAAAAGGAATGGGAACTTTTCCTGAGTTGGTTTAAAATACATGTTTTGTGTCACAGGAAAACCCTGGATATAAAGGAGATGTGGAGCTCTCCGCTTCTGTGAGTCTCACTCAAAGTGTTTTATTTCTGATCTCAGACACAACTCCCTTTACACATATTATCACATCTTTAAATTACATATGTAATACTTCTTTACAACTTATTGTAGAATGGATCTTCAATGCTTAATTTAATTTATTTAATGGTTAAAGTGAATGTGTTTGTTTTAAATTTAGTTTTTTTCCACTGTCACACTTCGAGGCAACTGCTGTTGTGTTTTTGGACATTACAAAAATAAATTTAATAATAATTAATTTAGTAAAAAACTGAGCCTGACCCTTATCTTGCCCTTTAACCCCTGACCCTCACCGCAGATGGATGGCAGCCGCAGTAACAAGCGTTCTCATGGGGAGAGGATCAAGTACAAACTAGTGGCAGTTCCTCATGGCAATGACATCGCTTCATTATTTGAACTGGACCCGACCACACTGCAGAAGACAGACTCGTTTGTACCCAGGTACAAACTAATCCATACCACTCTCTTAATGTGTTTGATGAATACATGTATTTATTCATTTGATTAATACATTAATTAGATTAGGTTAATAATATAAGTTATTTTGATCTTGTGTTTGTGTACAATAGAAATTCTTTTGTGCGTCTGAGACACTTGTGCACAAACACCTGGATTCAGAGCACCAACGTCCCTATCGATGTAGACGAGGAGCGGCCCATCAGATTAATGGTAACAAGGAAACAATATATACTTGTCTAAGTTAAACACAGTCATAGTATCTCCGAAATCTGAGTACACTGTCCATTATATGAGATTTACCACACACTACTGTATCATATTTTGTGTTTCTTTATCGTCTCATATTTTGTATACATCTTGTGTGTCTTTCAGTTGGGGACATGTCCAACCAAAGAGGACAAAGAGGCCTTCGCCATTGTGTCCGTCCCTGTCATGGAAATCCGAGACCTGGACTTTGCCAATGACGCCTCGGCCATGTTGAGTGCTGTGGTGGACCAGTTCAACCAGGGTTTCATCAGCCCCAACGACAGGAGGTGAGGAGGGAGGGGCAGAAGACAGGGGCGTGAGGAGGGAGGGGCAGATGACAGGGGCGTGAGGAGGGAGGGGCAGAGGACAGGGGCGTGAGGAGGGAGGGGCAGAGGACAGAGGGGTGAGGACGTGCGGGACATCAATCTTACCTGGTCGTGGGTGGTTTCCTCAGGTTTGCCGTGAAGCTTTTGGAGGATCTGGTCTTTTTTGTGGCTGACGTGCTGAACAGCGGACAGCCAGTTTTGGATGTTATGATGACCAAACCAAACCGAGAGAGACAGAAGCTGATGAGGGAGCAGAACATCCTCAAACAGGTCAGAAATCAGTCAATCGTGATACTTAGCATAGTGGCAGAGTGGTTAGCTCCCTCTTCTCACAATGAGATGGCCCCAGGGTCAGTTCTCCGTGTATCTGGGTGAGTTTGACTTGGTTTCTCCCATCATTCCAGAACGTGTACAGAACACAACTACTGTAGATACTGCTGGAAAATCAGATCTGAACTTGATCCTGTTTTGACCTTGCTCTTACACATATTTTGACTATTTTCCCCAGGTCTTTGGACTCCTAAAGGCCCCGTTTAATAACCGAGGTGAAGGGGAGGGTCCTCTGCTGAGTCTGGAGGAGCTGTGCGACCAGAAGAACGCTCCGTATCAATACATGCTCCGACTGTGCTACAGAGTTCTCAGACACTCCCAAGACGACTACCGCAAGAACCAGGTCTGAACGAGATCTAAAGCGGCACTAAACCGTCAGTAAATCAGTTCTTAACCTTGACCTAAACCTCGCTGCAGGAGCACATCGCGAAACAGTTTGGAGTGATGCAGAGTCAGATTGGATACGACATTTTGGCAGAAGACACCATCACCGCGTTACTACACAACAACAGAAAACTCCTGGAGAAGCACATCACCAAGAAGGAAGTGGAGACGTTTGTCTCACTTGTGCGAAAGAATAGAGAGCCAAGGTGAGAAATACTGGTACTACTGCCACTTTCTTATACTCATTTATCTTCATCATGTGTTAATAATCTTCTTAACAGGTTTCTGGATTACCTGTCAGACCTGTGTGTGTCTAATAATGTGGCTATTCCAGTGACACAGGAGCTTATCTGTAAATGTGTTTTGGACCCTAAGAACCAAGACATCCTCATCAAGACAGAGTGAGCCCATTTCTCGTACCTATTTTAAATGGTGCAACTTTTCTTGACTCAAAATGTTTTAATAGAATGTGACTTCTTACCCTTCTAGTAATTATTAGACAATTGAAGGTAGTTTATATTCAGTTAAAAAAAATTGTGTGTGCATTTTATTCTAGACGGCGTGTCCCTAAAGAGACTCTCCCTCATCCTGGCACTGGGGAATACATAGACGACTTTGGAGAAGAGGATGAGGTACATTTCAATTATATAATGAAATATAAAGTGTTGTTGTTTTGTAGATTTATATTAATGCTGAACTTATTAACTTTATCAATAGCAATTTCAGAGAGCAGACCCAAAAAAAACTGTATTTTTCACTATAATCAAATACAAAACATTTAGCGTTTCCAAATATATAAGAAAAAGGAGCCGGAGTTTTCCCGTGATACATTTTCCACCCAGAGATTGCCGGGGGCAAAGATGGACAATCCCCGAAGTAGAAATGTCACTTGAACGTGTCAAAGAATGTGTCTCTGATGTCACTTCCTGTAGGTGTGGTTGATGTGGATAGACAAAAATAATGAGCGTCAGGAGAAGAGCATCAGGCAGCTGGCTCAGGAGGCGAGACAAGGCAACGCCCACGACGAGAACGTGCTCACCTACTACAGGTAAAGAACCTTAACAAATCATATCATTGCAGCGCTGCAGGTAACCAATCAGGAGGGGGGAGAGGGGAAAGCCCACAAGGAGAACTCACTCACAGGCTTTTTGTGAGAGACACGACCACTACATTTAAAACTGAACATTTAGCCGTTCAGAAGGGAAACTTGAAATTGTATGAGATCCCATGAAATCTATCAATGACTGATGTTGTTACTCTCTTGAAAAGCATATTTATAACATCATTTTTAACTTTGGCAGGTATCAGTTGAAGCTGTTCGCCCGCATGTGCCTGGACCGACAGTACTTAGCTATAGATGAGATCTCAAAGCAGCTGGATGTGGATCTGATCTTTCTGTGCATTATGGACGAAGCGCTGCCGTTCGACCTCCGCGCATCCTTCTGCCGACTCATGCTTCACGCTCATGTGGACCGAGACCCCCAAGAGCTGGTCACTCCGGTCAAGTATGCACGACTGTGGACGGAGATTCCCACTGCTATATCTATCAAAGAGTAAGAGCTCTTTTTTACTACAATTTATATGTACAACAAGTATAAATACACCAACCAAACTTAAAGAAAACACACTTTCATACGCACTTTAATCTTTAGAATCGAGACTAAAACAAGGAAATCATTGCAATATTTACAGATTGGTTGGATTACGCTTAATGAAATCTAATAATTACTAAACGGAAGTCTACTTGTGCTGATTTTGTGTTTTTATTTTTAGTTACGACTCAAATATGGATGACAGTCGAGACAACAAGAAGAACCGCTTCTCCAACACCATGGTTTTCATGGAGGATTATCTCAACCACGTTCTGAACGACGAGTTGCCCTTCCACAATGAGGAGAAGAACAAACTCACATATGAGGTCAGCACTGGCGGTCACTGTACACCACATTGTACCTGTTCGTGCTGATAATATTTGGGCATTATATTCCAGGTGGTGAGTCTGGCCCGTCACCTGATCTACTTTGGCTTCTACAGTTTCTTTGAGCTTTTACGTTTGACACGAACTTTATTAGGGATTATTGATTGTCGACCGAATCCGCACAGTGGACCTATGTTCCACGAGGAGTCTGCAGGTACTAAACACTGAACAATTATAGTAAATCATCTGTTGCTCCGTTTCCCCGCGTCCAACATACAGAAACGACTGCCTTTTTACATCCAATTTGTCATGCGTTGATCTTCTTTGACATCTCCAGGTAAAAATGTAAAGCGATCGATCCACGGCATGGGGCAGATTATGTCCACTATGGTACTGAACAGGAAACCGTCCATATTTGGTGGACCAGGGCAGCGGGGGGCGGGGCTCGCACTTGAAGTAGAGCGAGGCAAAGACAGCATCGAGAACATGGACCAGACCGTGATGGACACCAAGCTCAAAATCCTGGAGATCCTGCAGGTTTAAGATCTAATAAGTTCTGGTTTAGTTCTGTTTGGACCTGGTGTGAACCCGGCGGTGTGTTTTCTGTCTCCAGTTCATCCTGAATGTGCGACTGGATTACCGGCTCTCGTTCCTTTTGTCGGTCTTCAAAAAGGAGTTTGTGGAGGTTTATCCGATGGCCGACGCCGATGCAACAACCAATATGGAGACTGCAGGTAAGACTGTGACCACTGCCAGAACCTGGACATGACCAGGACCAAAGCTTAGTGTACTCAGACTAGGATACAGACGACAGTGACGAGAATGCCCAGAACACAGTGTAATAGGGGTGTGCCAAAATCTTGAAACATTGATATATCGTGATACTTAATTTGGTAATACAGTATCGATATTGTGGGCTGCTGTATTGATATTGAGTCATTTTTGGTATAATGTCCCTAAGTATTTTGTGACTGCACCACAATCGTGTTGCTTTTTTAAAGAAAGGAAACTTGTTTACGCAAAAACGTGTCAGACATTTTGACTGTTTTGATGATTAAAATGGGTGTATTTCACTTTGAGATTGAGCAAGTCGAGGTTTAACAAAGAAAAATATTGTTAAAATTGTGATATATCTTGGAATATCATGAGCAATATTAGATTATGGCATGTATCGCAAAATCATGATATTATCGCATTGCGAGCCGTGTATTGTGTATCGAATCGTGAGGGACCTTGTGATTCCCAGCCCTACAGTGCAGTACTTGGATCAGAACTAAGGACAAGCGTTTAAGACAAAGTCAAATTTAAACTTGTTTCTGTCCCTATGCAGCCTCCATAAACCTGCTGCTGATTGGAGAGCAGGCCGAAGCTATGTTTGGAGTCGGGTGAGTTCAGAAGACACACAAAAGAAAGAGGATTTATGTTGCTATATCAATAGAATTTAGGAATCTTTCTGTCTCCACGTGTTGTAAATGGATTTTATACAATTTCATTCTGAACAGGAAAGGGAACAGTGTGTTGGAGGTGGATGACGAGGGCGGGAGGATGTTACTACGTGTTCTGATCCACCTCACGATGCACAACTATCCCCCGCTAGTGTCCGGGGCACTGCAGCTGCTTTTCCGACACTTCAGCCAGAGACAGGAGCTACTACACACCTTCAAACAGGTAAAAACTAAAATTGAGATCAGGATCGTGTCATCATATTTAGAATACTTTTTAGTTCGCCCCATATATTAAACAATAGAGATTTCTAAGTGTTCTGGCCTGTTTTATTTATTCATTTATTTTACATTGTTTTGGTTATTTGGTTAACCTATGGAGGTTTTGCCCGCTTGCACACAAACTTGATGGATTTGGTCAATAATGTTATTTTTTTTACATTGAGTTAGTATAGAATAGTAATAGTATAGTAAGTATAGAAACAAATTTCCTTCCAGAATAATAATGTCTTAGGTCTTTGGATTCCCATTAGTTGATATTGACAGCTACTGTGGGCTCCTATATGAAAAATGCAAAAGTAAAATTACTTTTTTTTTTATTTAATTTTCAAATTTTCATAAACAAATACTCAAAACAAAACAGAACGACCAGAGAGATTGAAATAAACAAAACTCAAGTCCCCAGGTCCATTTTTCCCATACCTGCTTCTGCGATTTTAGATTTGTTTTTATTGAAGCTAAAGAAATAGTCTATTCTGGATATATATATTGCAAGTGGTTTAGAAAAATGGATGTACTGGCGTGCATCACCCTCCAGATGTCAACCAGTCCGATATTCTCAGTTGACTTACAGAATTCTCTACCCATTGTTCCCCCCGTGCCTCTCGAGTTTGACACGTCAAATGTAGGTTGGATGCAAAAATTCCAATTGCTGCCACAGACCAGGGTTCCCTCGGAGTGGTTCGCAATCAGGTCCATGATATCAACATAAAAGGTGATATCACTCCGCAGTAAAAAGTAAAAAGCTTTCCATTAATAGGTCTGCTCTCTCTGTCCTTACATTCAAAAATCATTTCAAAAGAAATTCGGTTTGAAATCAACATAGCAACTCCCCTCATGTGTTTGCCTCTGCATGATGAACAGCTCGACTTTACATACGGAAGTTTGTTTGTTTTTTGATGTTCTATGTTGACAATGTCCGTGTTACATTTAAAATTCCTTATCACAAATAAACTCTCAAATACAGGTTAAGTACTGTATCAGTGAAACGTTTCCCCCCCTTTTTTGGTTGTTGAAGTTACAGAATAATTTGGTTGCAGTTTGTTCCTTAAAGTTACAGCTCTTGACGTGACACTCTGGTTTGTCCACCATATGTCATAATACTGACTCTTAAACTTATTTGTTTGTTTGTGATTTCTGGCTACAAATTCCCGTTCTGGTTTTAAAGTTTGCATCTCTGCGTTGGATACAGGTGCAGCTGCTGATCACTGCGCAGGACGTGGAGAACTACAAGCTGATCAAAACAGATCTCGACCGTCTCCGGACTCTGGTGGAAAAATCTGAACTGTGGGTCGAAAAAAAGAACTCGGGAGAGAAGAAAGAGAAGGGAGGGGACAAGAAGAAGGACGAGAAGAAGGATGAGAAGAAGGAGAAGACCGAGGTGAGGAGGAGAGGAAGGCTTTATTAATTTACACTAATTACTGTGCTTACCAAACACAATAACAAGCACTAACTACTACTAACTAACGATTCTGATCAAAGCTGGTGTGATATGACTAAATGTACTGGAATTACAACAATGCCTCATAAAATAACTTAACCCAAGCTTTTCGTCTGTATTGTCTTAGCTAATTAACAGCAGAAAATAACGCACTAAACTGTATATCTTACTCACAAACTGTATATCTTACTCACAAACTCTATATCTTACTCACAAACATAAACTTGCGTTTTGGTGGGGGCTTGGCTGGTTTTGCTGTGGTTCACTCAAACTCTGCCTGTGAGTCTCTTCTGTTTGTTCTTTTGATATGGATGAAGGATCTCTGTGGCTCTATTTTGGCTGGGTTTGTTTGGACTCTGTATTGTCCTGCGTCTTCAATGTTTCTCCTGACCTGTAGGGGGCATCAGAAGAGCCTGTGGTGAAGAAGGACAAAGGGGAGAAGACAAACGAAAACTACCAGAAGGTCAAAGAGGTCAGAGAGTTTCTAATGTCACCTTTTCTTTGTGCGGGGGTCTAAGTTTTTTGGGATGTTGCTTTTTTAATTCTGATTTGCTGGTGGCTTCTGGGCAAAACATTTTGAGGAGTTGTACAGTTTGTCAAAATACAACGTTCACATATTTCCATCAATAGATATAGAGTCATACATGTTATTCACCACATGTATGTCAGCCTCCAGGTCCAGAGTCCAGCTCAAAACTACAACAAATGATCTCTTGATGTCAATAATGTGATCCAAAGCTGTAGCACATCCTGGCTTAATAAGGAGGGGCCAGGTCATCATGCTAACAGCCTTTCTAATGACTTATGTAACATGATCTACACATGTATTTAAAGGTGACTTTGCTGATGGAGGTCCGCCATCTTGTCTCCATGGAGATCTCCTTGCTTTGCCTGGAATGTTACATGGCATCAAACTTAACTATCTCCATGGCGACAAGTGTGTTCACATCATCTGGCCAAGTTACAGGTCAGATCTGTGGAGAGGCGACCTCACTCACAATAATGTTTTTCAAGGTGCAGTAAAACACCTGAAAATGAATACATTCAAGAGATTATGTTAATGCTGCACAGTGGAACAATCCAGGCAAAGCAGTACGATTGCAGAGTGGCTTGCACTCCAGGGATGTCACGATTATTAGGTTAATCGATAATCGTGATTATTCAAGTCACAATATAATTGTATAGTTCAATCTCTCGTCCAAAAAAATAGACTTAAATGTAATTACGTTTTTATATCTGGATATTATTGTCATACTTAACTTTATTTTGTCTTTCAGAAAGTTAATTTTCATAAAGCCGGTCACAAACTTGAAAAACATGGAATGAAAGAGAATGAAAGATTCCTCTTTTGTTTGGTCACATTGTCAATAGTCGTGAATAATCGTAAAATCATGATGTTTTTCTCGTAATTTAATTGTAACACTAAAATGTGATATCATGACATCCCTACTCTCGCCTCACAGTAAGAAGGTCACGAGTTCTATTCCCGTGCCAGACCTGGTCTTTCTGTGGTGTTTGCATGTCTGGGTGGGTTTCTTCTGGGTACTCTGGTTTCCCCCTTCACACTCAAAACATGCACCATAGGGAAAATTCCTCCAGTTACAGTAGTCCTGACTAAGACTAGCACAAAGAACTGGAGATGGGTCCTGTGCCCGCTGCTCCTGAGGAGGGGCCCCAGCAGCATTGAAGGATTAGTCAAATGGAAAGGACTAATTTCCCTACGGGGACTATAAAATGTTCCTTAAATATATATGCAGACAAGCAGGTGATTAAGCGCTCACCAGAAAATGTAGATAGTGCAATCCAAAGTCAACAATTCTTGTCCACTAGATTTGATTAAAATATGTGATATGATGTTTTGCCCTGTTGCCTTGTCCTTTAGATTCTGGAGCGCCTGAATAAGAAGAAGCAGCAGAGACTCCTGAAGAACATGGGCGCCCACAAAGTCATGCTGGATCTGCTCCAAGTGTCCTATGACAAGGTAGTGGAAAAACTGCTTACATGTGCTGCCTCGTGTCGCCAATCTCTCATTTACCTGTGCAATACTGTTTCAGAACGATGTGAATATGCAGGAGATCATCCGCTACACTCACCAGTTTCTGCAAAGGTTCTGTCAGGGGAACCAGGAGAACCAGGCACTGCTGCACAAGCACCTCAGCCTGTTCCTGAACCCCGGGGTACGGAACTTTAGTTCAAATTTATGTTTCAAATGTAGGTAATGTTAAATTCAGTCAGTTCAGGGACATGATTAACCCCAGAAAGCGTGGTTAGATCTTTCACACTCCCATCACTGTGTGGCATGTCCCCCCTGTAATCATCAAGAGGGCAATAAGCTAGCTTCTCCTGACCATAATCTAAGTACAATCTCACCAGGATAATCTTTCTCAGAGCCTTTATAGTTTATTTTAGTAATGGGAGGAAAGAAATCCCTAAACATCAAATACACAGAACACATTTTGTCATGGTATACTGTTAATTTGCTTTAGTTCCAGAGGGCAGGTCCAAACTGTTTACTCTTTGTGATGGGATCATTTTGTCACCCTGGTTCACACAGCTCCAGGAAGCGGAGACGGTGCAGCACATCTTCAGTAATAACTACCAGCTCTGCTCTGAGATCTCCGAGACCGTCCTTCAGCACTTCATCCACTGCCTCGCCACTCACGGACGGCACGTGCAGTACCTTACCTTCCTTCACACCATCATCAAGGCCGAGGGGAAATATGTGAAGAAGTGCCAGGACATGATAATGACAGAGGTGCGTGGTTTGTTTTTTTTACATTTTGAGACTAGATTTGAATTCAATTGGCTGCACATTGCAAAATAAACACTCCAAAGTTGACCCCATTTAATGTTCGGATAATGTTCATTTTATGCTCAAATTTAGCCCTGAAAACTTAAATAAACACTTGGGGAATAAATGATCAGTCTGCAGTGTTGGAAGTTCTTAAGTGTTTTACTTAAATACAGATACACACGCAAAAAATGATTGTTGATGAATTATGACATGAAAAATCTACTTAAGAAAAAGGTTTGAATTACCCGTTTAAAAATGTACTTAGAAGTATTTTACACAGATTTCTTGCTTTTTCTATTTCTATGTTTTTGCTCAAAGTTGGAACATTAAACTCAAATTATGGACACGCTATCAATAACGCCTCAGCCATTTCACACAGTACAGAAAAGTACTTTTAACTAGTTGTAGAGTAGAAAGTACACATACCTGCTCTCAAATATAGTCAAGTAAAAGTAAAAGGTATCCCGTAAAATGTACTAAAGTGAAGTACAGCTACCCACACATTTTACACAGTTATAGTTCTTCTGTAACTTTCCACCACTTGGAGTTGTCTTAAAATGAGCCACTTTAGACATATACTTCACCCCTTTGATTAGCTCAGTGCCTCTTTATTTATAAAACCTGTACAGCCACAAGTCCAGTTCTTTCTCCCTTATTATTCCCAGACGAGACAAACAAAACTGACAGAAGTGTTTCCACAGCTGACCAATGCAGGCGAAGACGTGGTGGTCTTCTACAACGACAAGACCTCATTCAGTGGGATGCTGCAGCTCATGATCGAGAGCAGGGAGGGCGTGCAGGAGAACAGCCCGCTCAGGTGAGGAACAAGAGTCACAGATTTGACGCTGGTCACAAGAAACCTAAAAAAAAGGGGTTACTGGGTGGAAGTAACACTATTTGAGTTCTGAATCATGATTGTCCCATTTTCTTTTTTTCAGGTACCACATTTCGCTGGTGGAGTTGTTAGCCGCCTGTGCTGAAGGAAAGAACGTGTACACAGAAATCAAATGCACCTCGCTACTCCCCCTAGAGGATGTAGTGAGGGTGGTCACGCACGAGGACTGCATCACTGAGGTGTGTTTGAGCAGTATCTGCAAATATTTTAGATTAATATTGAGTTTAATTACACATGTTTAGTGGCGTTTGAGAGTCGGTTTGGTTTGGATTTTTACTTACACTTGTAAAGCCCAGTATTTTCTACGATGCGGCTTGGTATTAATTAGTTAAATAATTATAATTTGTGGAATCTGTGTGTTCAGGTCAAGATTGCCTATGTGAACTTTGTGAACCACTGCTATGTGGACACGGAGGTGGAGATGAAGGAGATTTACACGTCCAACCACATTTGGACCCTTTTTGAGGATTTCACAGTGGACATGGCTCGGGTAACCTGCTTTGGATTTCTCTCTCTGGGTTATTCTGATGTCACAATGCCCTATGTGAGCTGTAGAGGTCAGATGCGTAAGGAAGTTTACAATAACCGCTGACATAATATTTACAGGAGACAAGCTGTATTGCAGACGAGTTTGTGACTGAAGACGTTTTACAATTTGCTCATGCGTGTTTTATGTGCCTCCATTCATAGGCATCAAATTATTACCACAAATCAAAATATTCAAAGTGCCTGTGACCAATTGGACTACTAATTTCAGTAAAACACAGATAAGATAATTATATTTAAAGATTTTGCTAAAATGTTACAAACGTTTCCCAGTTTAGCTATGTTTAGGTTTATACTTTTACTTCCTATACATTTTGACATCACATAGGGTCACTCTAATATCACATATATTATTAATAGTCTAATAAAAATAAATGAATACCCCCAAAAAAATATTCTTAATTAAAAAATGTGTTTCTAGTAAATCGTGTGATGTTGTCAATATGTTGTAAAACACAGCTCCATTTCCTGTAATTGTCAACAGATGTTTTACTTTAGAACATGTATAAAACCCTGTCATACACACTTTAAAGCTATTTATTGTTTGTTGTTGTCTATAGTGACTTAAAGTTGCTTACCGTATTTCATTTACTCAGGTTTGTAACAAACGTGAGAAGGGCCTTTCTGACCCAGTTCTGGAGAAATACATCATTAATGTGGTCTTTGATACCATCACAGCCTTCTTCAGCTCTCCCTTCTCTGAGAACAGCACCAGTTTGCAGGTAAACTCTACAGCCTCATACATACAGTACTGCAATCTGATGATGGATTTGATCTTCTCTTTATCTTCTTCAGACCCACCACACCATAGTAACACAGCTTCTGCAGTCATCAGTTCGACTCCTGGACTGCCCCTGGCTCCAAAAGCAGCATCGTGCTCAAGTTGAAACCTGTATCAGGACTTTGGCCATGACAGGTGACTTCAGTCCCGCCCTTATTTCAAGTGTTGACAGAAAGTGTGTCATAACCTGACCTCTTGTTTCTTCTGTCCTCAGCCAAAAGCCGCTCCATCCCAATACCTCTGGACCTTGAGAGTCAGTTCAGTAACATGTTGTCTACTTCATCCTTGAACTCGCTCTCTCGCTCCAATCCCAACTATAAGTCTTCTCGAACAAGCCGCGTTGTCGCCCCTAGCAACCCATGGGACTACAAGAACATCATTGAGAAAATACAGGTCGAAAACATGCACGAGCTGAGATCAAAAAGCTTCTATTTATTTTCCAAATCCGCAGATAGATTTATAAATGAGCAGATAATGTTACAGCGCAATCATGAAGCTCAAAGTGTGATAAGCAAAATGAATTAATGTTGACGTATTTTGTCATTTATTTCAGGACATGATCAACACTCTGGAGCTGCGCCTGAAGCCTTTAGTGAATGCGGAGCTCTCTGTTCTGGTGGACGTTCTGCTTCAGCCTGAACTTCTGTTTCAGGAGGGAACAGATGCAAGACAGCGCTGCGAGTCAGGAGGATTTATATCCAAGTGAGAGACTAAAACATAACCTAACAATAACAAGAAGAGAACACTGGAGCATTTTGTTGTTCATGTATGTGTGTATTGTAGATTGATCAAGCACACTAAAACCCTGATGTCGTCTGAGGAGAAACTGTGTATCAAAGTGCTGAAGACGCTGCAGGAGATGCTTATCCGCACCTTAGACTTCGATGAAAAGGTCTCATTCTCTTTTTTTCTCTGTCATTTTGACATTTGAGGGCATCACCTCATGACCACATGCCATTCTACAGCCAACAGTCAATCAACATTTCCTTATTTAACTTATTTATATTCACAGATAAATATGGAAGGAATTATAATATGCATTTGTTAGAGTGAAAACGTCATAGACCCATTTGAGATATTTCTCTTGTATGTACACATTCATATGTGTGTAGTTTGTGAGTCTGATTGTACAATGTGTTTTCAATGTGTTTCCAGGGGCTCTCTTTGAGGAAAGTGCTGCTACAAAATTATCTGTTTCCCAGCAAAAAGAACAGCCCCAAAACAGACCTGGCTGAGCTCATGTCTGCAGGTAAAAACAAAACCACTTTAATCTTTATTTTTGATCCATCATTTGCTTCCACCAAGTGGTTGCTCGGTACAACCTTCAGGGATAAAGTGTTAAAAATAAGGGAGTGTCTACAGAGCCGCGGCGCGCGGCCAAAACTGCCATGTTATTTTGTGTCGCGGCTCCTGAAACTGCTGCGCTATTTGACCGCGCCGTTTTAGACCGCGCCGGGTTAAGGTTAGTGTTAAGGTTAAGGTTAGGGTTAAGGTTAGCCATGAGGCTATATGGCAGTGCCGCGGTTCCTGAAACTGCTGGGCCATTTGACCGCGCCGCGGCTCTGCAGTCACGGCCTAAAAATAAAACAGTTACATTGATAGTTGTACAATTAAATGATGCAATAATTTAGCCGTGCAGTGGATAAAGATTATATTCTGTTGGATTCAGGCCCAGAGCAGGAGAAGGACTGGGCGACAGTGGCAGCGAATCAGTGCCGCCTCGATCGAGAAGGAGGGACAAAACTGTTCACTGATTTAGTGATGAGCACCAAGAATGACAAGATCTTCCTGGAGAGCATCCAGCTTGCTATATGTATGCTGGAAGGAGGGAATACTGAAATACAGGTAAAAATATATGTTTTGTTGCGATACAGCACTATATCTATAAAATATATATCGTAATAGTAAAACAAGATGCATATTTGCACATTCTCATAATGAAGTAATTCTTACTTTTTCCCGATATAACTGTATAAGTTGTCTCTCATATTTCTACTCAGAACTCCTTCTACAAGCTGATGATGGGTGATAATAAATCTGAGAAGTTCTTCAAGGTCTTAGATGACCGTATGAAGGAGGCACAGACTGACATTAAAGCCACTGTGTCTGTGAACGTGGGAGAGATGAGCCACAAGGCCAACGAAAAGGAGCCTGAGCCAGGTCTGTACTCACTAAACACACTGGACGCATCACCTCAGATCTGTTTATTGTGTTGTTTCAATACTTTGAAGGCTCCCCCACGGGGCTGGCTCTTCCTGGGTCCCTCCTGGTCCAGAACCAGGTCTCACCTCACACTGAACCTCAGCAGACAGAGGTAGAGACTGAGATGGGTCCAGCCGTTACCATCATGAAGCCCATTTTACGCTTTCTCCAACTGTTGTGTGAGAACCACAACAACGACCTGCAGGTGAGACTCAAATCATAGTAGTCTAATAATAATTCCAATAAATCAGGACTAAACAATCTAAACTAGGACTAAATCGAGTCGTACCTTGTCTCCAGAACTTCTTACGGAACCAAAACAATAAGACCAACTATAACCTGGTTTGTGAGACGCTGCAGTTCCTGGACATCATGTGTGGCAGCACCACCGGGGGACTGGGTCTACTCGGACTCTACATCAACGAGTCCAACGTGCCCCTAATCACCCAGACCCTGGAGACCCTGACTGAGTACTGCCAAGGACCCTGCCAGGAGAACCAGGTGAGATCCAGGTCCACACCAAGGAATCTCTTCATTCCTATTCATTGTGTCCTTGCTTTATTTGTATTCATCTTGTGAAGCACGTTTGTAATTGTTTAGAGATAGTTTTGAAATGTGTTGAACAGTCATGCATTTATGTATCAGAATATACTATTTTTCTGTATTTCAGACTTGTATTGTGACCCATGAGTCAAATGGCATTGACATAATCACTGCTCTGATCCTGAACGACATCAGCCCGCTCTGCCGTGACCGCATGGACATGGTGCTGGAGCTCAAGGTCTGCAAACGTTTCATACCTGGTCCTAACAAACATGATTCTGATCTTTAAAAAACTGTTCAACTCCTTTTATTCAGGACAATGCGTCAAAGCTGCTCCTGGCTCTAATGGAGAGTCGACACGATAATGAGAACGCAGAAAGAGTCCTGTTCAACCTCAGACCAAGAGAGCTGGTACCAGACCTAAAACTCTGTCATTGCATCCACAGACTTCCACTTTCCTTATGCCTCCAGTTTACAGGCACATGTTACTATTTTCGTCTGCTCAAACCTTTTGAATCTGGTCACATGTGGCTACTTCTCCAAAAGATCCAGTAGGAGCTTGTTATTCCTCATCATGATCATACAGAACAGAAACATCTTCTTGTCTCCTCAGGTGGATGTGATAAAGAAGCTGAACCAACAGGATCCAGACTGTGAGGGTGACGTTTCTCCTCAGGACGTGGGCCATAACATCTACATCCTGGCCCAGCAGCTGGGTCCACATAACAAGATGCTTCTGGGCCTTCTCAAATCTCAGAAGAGACAGCAGGAAGGAGACGACACCCTCAGCTCTATGGTACTCAGTGGGGTTGGGTTTAGATCTGGTTTTGTCATACTTTATATCTCAGTTAGTACAAATGTAGCCCTGTTTTTTGTTCTTTTAGTTTTGACCTGGTTCCCTCTTTTCCTTCACAGTTGAACTTGAACAATCGGCCGCTCTCTCAGATGCTGAAGTCTGGAGGTCCCCCTGTTGTGGTGGAGCAGGACTCTCTGGACTACTACGACCAGATCACGGCTCAGATTGAGGTTTGTTTCTACAAAGACCACGTTTCGCTGCATCTGTCAAATCTGAATGTGTCTCACCAGATTGTGCGTGAGGATCGCAGCATGGAGAAGATTGTGTTCCCTCTTCACCCCATCTGTGAGTTTCTGACTGAGGAGTCCAAGGTCAGAGTGTTCAACACCACGGAACAGGACGAGCAGGGGTCAAAGGTCACACACTTCTTTGAGCAGACCTCTTTCCTGCACGGAGAAATGGAGTGGCAAAAGAAACTCAGGAGTAAGTATTTGACATATTACTTCTAAGCCTAGTCCTACTCCCACTGTTATAAGAAACATGACTTTACATGAAACACAATAGTGAATGGTGAATGTATATTTCAGGTATGCCGGTGCTTTACTGGTTCTCTCGGAGGATGTCTCTGTGGGGAAGTATCTCCTTCAATCTTGCTGTTTTTGTAAATCTCATCATTGCCTTCTTCTACCCATACAACACTGGACAAGGTACTACTTCTAGTACTTCTACTACTGTTCATAAAATAATGAGAACATATACCAAAATAAATAAATAAATCATACCGGTTTCTAGGGTTCTGCAGTGAATATTGTTTTTTAATCCTCTGTCCCCCTGATCTGCAGGTTCCATTGACGACTCGGTCCTCTTGATGGCCTTTTGGATCCTGACTGGGATCTCGGTCTTGGCGCTCCTGGCTCAGAAGTACGGACTCCGACTCTTGACTCTGGCACTGATCCTGAGGTCGGTCTACCACCTGGGTATTGCCAATACACTGCTGCTGCTCGGCTCGCTCAATGTAAGACCTTATTTTGACTTAATTATTCATTAAAAACATTGTTTTGTTTTATATTCTGACTCTAAGGGGACATTTATGTGACATTAATATATTTATCTTTTAAGAACGCTTTTTTGTTTTGTTTTATGAATGCAATATACTGCACCCTATATATTTGTCTATGTTTTATAACTCATTTGGACAAATCGCAAATCGAGTACTAACTCTGAACTAAACTTAGTCTTTCTGCCCCACAGCTGCTGAATAAGGTGGTCTATGTGGTGAGTTTCGTGGGGAACAATGGGACCTTCATTATGGGCTACAAGGCCATGATTCTGGACATGGAGTTCCTGTACCACTTGGCCTATGTCCTCACCTCCACGCTTGGTCTGTTTGTGCATGAGCTCTTCTACAGCATCCTTGTAAGTCTGGCTCTACATCTAGACGTTATCACGATGAAGTTCTTAGTCCTTGTTTGTGTCTGGTTTGACTTACTTTTTCTCTGTTTGTTCAGCTTTTTGACCTGATCTACCAGGAGGAGACTCTGCTGAACGTGATCAAAAGCGTGACTCGAAACGGCAGGTCTATTCTCCTCACGGCGCTGCTGGCTCTGATCCTGGTTTACTTGTTCTCCATCGTGGGGTTCCTGTGTCTGAAGGATGACTTCATCATGGAGGTTGACCTGCTGCCACAGATCGCTCAAGGTCTGAGTCAGTGTCTACTATAGTCTCCCAAATCAACTTTATGTTTCATTAATACCCCCAAAAACAAGCCTCTTTTAGTGTTGTGTTTAATGTAGGAACAAACTCCTTTTCTCTCTCGCTTAGCCGGGTCTCTTTGGTCTGGTCTCAGCCTAAACCCAATAATGGAAATGGACAGAGTAAAGCTGTCAAAAAATGAAACAAACCCTAATGTTTAATCCAATTGCAGCTACAGCGGAGCAAAGCGAGGCATCCCAGGACTTTATACGCTCCTGTTCAGGGGATGGAGTGAGCTGCACCACTGAGACCTTGCCCATGACAACAGCTAACGAGGATGAGGAGGGTGAGACCTGCTGCCGATGTCACTGTTCTGTTTTTTTTTTCATTTCGAGGATGGATGGCAGTATTTCTTATTTGTTTTATTTGCATATAATACACACACAAGAAAACAGAGAACATGAAACAGAGAGCACAAGACATATATATATAACTTATTTCCTGTTGCTGAAAGTATGTTCCAAATATACCCATTTGTTGTGCCCATGGCAAAAAGGCCCAAATACATAGTTCTGAAATGTAGTGAGATTCAAATGCTGAAAACAATCTGCAGTGCTTTAATAATCTTAGTCCAGTACTTCTGAACTGTAGGACAGTCTCAAAACACAGGATAATGGTGGCAACTCCAGTTTCTCCAGCAAATAGTATTTCCTTGTGAATAGTGGGCACTTGATATCCAACAGAATTCTTTCCAGTCGTGTGCTTTTGTCGTCCCCCTTTGAGTAGTATATATGAGTTCCCATTCTTCGTCTGTCAAAACAAAATTACCTTCTCTTTCCTACTTACTTTTTATATATTTTGTAGAATGACTTATAATTATATAGTATAGATATGATTCCCTTAAAACGTTTTAATTTCTATGCCTTAAAAACTTTTTCAATCAAACAGTTATTCTTTATTATATAATTCAAACAGCTACAGAGTAAGGAAGCTCTTCTTGTTGGTTGGAATAAGACAAGATGATGCGGTGAAGAGGTTTTGATTTTAGCAAAGGATTCACTGCGTTTTGGTTTTTCAGAAGCAGCGAGCACAGAGCGCGCCTGTGACACTCTGCTCATGTGCATCGTCACTGTTCTGAACCACGGCCTGAGGAACGGAGGGGGAGTGGGAGACGTGCTACGCAAACCCTCCAAGAACGTACGTACACACGATTATTATATCCCGGAGAGGTCGCCCGTCCCGCAGTGGTCACTATACTGTTGCATTTATTTATTCATACGTGTTTCTGTTACTCCAGGAGCCCCTGTTTCCCGCTCGAGTGGTGTACGACCTGCTCTTCTACTTCATTGTGATCATCATCGTCCTGAACCTGATCTTTGGAGTGATCATCGACACGTTTGCAGATCTGAGGAGTGAGAAGCAGAAGAAAGAAGAGATCCTCAAGACCACGTGCTTTATATGTGGTTAGTTACATCACAT
The DNA here is from genome assembly GCF_026437365.1 of Eucyclogobius newberryi. Classification (NCBI taxonomy): domain Eukaryota; kingdom Metazoa; phylum Chordata; class Actinopteri; order Gobiiformes; family Gobiidae; genus Eucyclogobius; species Eucyclogobius newberryi. The sequence continues at coordinate 22,099,332 of NW_027315801.1, forward strand.
CTGCTGCTTATATTTTCAGATGACTACAACTGAAGCCTTTTCTACAATCACATCTGCTAGTTCTTATTCCTCTAAAGGAGATTAATTAAAATTAAAGATAAGAGGACCTTTATTTTTCCCCAGTGTTGCAATGCCCATACAAACAGCAGAAGAATAAAAATGTCTTGTGAAAAATCAAGATAATTGACTAGAAATAGACTTAAATTTACGGTAGTCTAATCTCCCAGTAAGGAACTCCTTACCAGAGACTGACAGAGACCCCAGAAAGGAAATAATGACCTACCTAAAACTACATATGATTATCGCTTGTTGAAAATCCTTCCCATTTTGTTATGTTTTCCTGTCCCGCTGTGTCAGGTTTGGAGCGAGACAAGTTTGACAATAAAACAGTTTCCTTCGAGGAGCATATCAAAATGGAACACAACATCTGGAACTACCTGTACTTCATCGTCCTGGTGCGAGAAAAGAACAAGACGGACTACACTGGGCCGGAGAGCTATGTGGCACACATGATCAAGGTTTGGATCTGAATCACCATTGGAAGGCTGATTGGACCAGAGTTAAAGAACTGCTTGGCTTAAAAATAACTGGTTCAAACCAGCAGGGGGCGGTAATAGCTTAGTCAAACAAAGGTTGATCATACCGCTTTGAGAGGAGGGTCTGTATGTTTGTGTCTAAAATATTGAAGACATAATAATAATAAGGTCATATTGAAATATTGTTGAAGGTGCAAAATAAATCGAATTAATTGACAGTTTTAACTGTTTCCTTCATGGCAAACTGAATTGTATCTCTTTTCTGGAGCTGTAGTCGTTTAATTTGTCTATTCTCAATTCATTTTTTCAGTTCAGTTTTGTGCTTTTGTTAGAACAAAGACCAAATGAATGTGATTGGAGTAGTTTCATTGTCTCTGAGTTTGTTAGTGTTGTGTTTTAGTGAGGTGACTTGAAATGAATCCTCTGTAACTATGTCAGGTCTAGAAAAGAGAGCCGTCCTGAGGTCTGGGCAGGTCACAAAGCTTCACTGATAAAACGAATCCGACCATTCTCACTCTGTTGCGTCTCCAGAACAATAACCTGGACTGGTTCCCAAGGATGCAGGCCATGTCTCTGGTGGTAACAGACGCAGACGGAGAGCAAAACGAGATGAGGATGCTCCAGGACAAGCTGGCTTCAACCATGAAAGTGGTTACTACACTGACGGGGCAACTCAATGAACTGAAGGAACAGGTAAAGCCGACAACACATTCAGATATCATCATGTTTACACGCATCATGATTACTCTGGTTTATGTGTGTTGTGTTTATGTAGATGACGGAGCAGAGGAAGAGGAGGCAGAGGATGGGCTTTGTGGACGTACAAAATGGAGCCACAACTGGGCCCCCAAGTGCCGCTGGAGGGAATCACCAGATCTATAAGTCCTGAGCCAGTCCTGATCCCAAGGTCACAGTCAGGAACCACACTCCAAGTCAGAATCTATGTGCAAAGGCTTATGAGATCCAACCAAGTTTTGAGGGGAAAAAACACATCAATACTAGTAATTACAACTAATGTGGTTTAGTGCAGGTTTGGACAAAATGTAGTCCTGGTTTAGTCCTGGTTTAGTCCTGGTTAAATCCTGTTCAAACGTTCAGTTTAGTCCTAGTTTCTCATTTTCACTGCTGTACAGTTGTTTGGGTTTCTAAAGTTATTCATGTTTGAAGCACTTTTAATGGTTTATTTATACTTAAAATGATACATTTTAACTGAAAACCTCTGAAAACCACTGAAAAACTGACACGGGTTTGTTTCATATAGAATATTGATGAGTTATTACTTATTTATGCTTTTATAGGTTCTTTTTCATGCTTACTCTAGTTCTAGTTTGGGTGTTGTCAGTTCTGTTTTTGTCCTGAAAATACCATTTATCCGTGCTATAATTTTAATGTGGGTTTGCTGTTGGTGTAAAAATGTAACTTGTAAATAAATAAATAAATTATTAGACTATTTGGCATTAATGTTATATCTTCATCAGATTTTCAAGTGTAAAAAACAACAAAAGCATAATCTTGTTTAGTAAATGGATAGAAGGAAAGTCTACCAATAACTCAAGTCTTTATTCACAAGTTTCCACAGGTAACATGACTGTACTGTCCTCAGTCTCACAGGTCCTGATTGGTACATTTAAACCTCATCTGTTCTAGTTTCAATAGGTCGGTCCAATAAAATGTCCTCTTAGGTCAATCCTTCATCTATCTCTGTTCTGATTAGTTAAAAGTGCTAAGACCAGTTACAGTTCATTTGGACACGTTCAGTCTTGAATACTGACAATAACCACAAAAATAAAGTTTACATTCAACCACTGTCCATTTACATTTAAGTGTCGTTCTGAAACAATCTTCAAAATCTCTGAGAAAAGATTGTGCATGGTAAGGTAGCAACATGTTGGGTCAAAAAACGGTTGTAAAAAAAGCAGGAAAACAAATGCTCAGCTAGAATCAAATCTTAACACAACTAGTAAAAGTAAATGTGTGGAGAACGTGCACAATGATGAAGGGCAGAGATGTTTCTACAAAAACACAGCAATGACTGAGGTTTTGTTTAAAGTAACCTGGCAAATGCAGATAAGAGTTTGAGTTGGGTTTCTACATACATTCAACCTATTGCACTACTTGCTGTGGGCAAAGAATAACTTAAAAACTATAGTATAATACCTGCAAAGGATATATAGACAAATTTGAGTTTTACAAAGTATTATTCAGAATGAAAAAAAAATGGTAAATGTTAGATTAACACTACATTCACTGTAGTTTGTCAAATTGATATTAATAATAACTATTATTCATTAATTAGTCTCACCTTTTGATACAGCGTTCATGTTCCTAGAATATTCTACATGGAACATTTAATGACAGGAATTAATTCAAATTCAAATTGTCAGATCTAAATTAAATTTGATCACATTTTAACTAAACAATTAATTTACATACTTAAGTCATGTGCCAACATCTCGTTAACTCTAACCTCCCACTTTGTTCAGTACCATTTAACCAGTGCAATTCAGAACATTAAATACAGTACAGTTCTCACAAAATGTGTACCAGGATTTGGACGGGTTTTTCAAGAAATATAATAAGTATAATCGATTGATTAGTAGTAAACTTCAGTAAAACAAAAAAGATGCATACATAAGAAAATATTCAGACAGAAATTCATAGTAATATATTATCCTCTTTGCTGTGTTTGGCTTGTATTTTGAGAGTTTATTCTGGTTTCAGAGGTGCCGCAGTGAAGCATTGTAGAAAATGTAGTCGAACATCACGTCATGTTCCCAACGTTTTGGAAAACATCTGTTCAAACCAACGTGTCGAAGAATAACAAACATGGCTCCCTCAGAAAGAGGAGCCGATTCGCTGAAGGTTCAGGAGGAGGCAGGAGTCTGTGGAGGAGCCTCAGCCTTTCCAGCCATCCCAAATCGGGTTTCTGAAGAAAACAGTTGTAAAGGATTAGGAAATAATAAACAATGTGAGTCCTCCCGCCTACAGTGGTGACCTTTGCTCTCCTGATAACATTTATGGAGCTGTAGAGGCCTGTATGATGAAGTTTGAGAGCATTTCTTGTCTCAATAAATCAATTGGAATGCACTTAAAAATATGTGTTTATGTGACTTTAGAGGAGTGTCTATAATTTCAACACAGATGTATTTAATCACCATTTTGGAGGTGAAATTGGTGCAGTGTTTGTTCATTTTAGAGGGTCATGTTCTCACAGAGGTTTGTATGAAGGTCGGCGAACTTTGGTCCACTTCTTTCTCTCCACAGATCGCTCAAAGCTGTACAAGTGTGGTCTGCTTTCCTCCCGCCTCTCCACTGAAATCAAACACAGATGGTTTATAAGAAAAAGGGACATTTTTATTGACATAAAGGATTAGAGAATGCAAGAGAAAATGGGTAAAAAGCACACATGCAACAATTCCAAAAATGCTGACCTTTCATTGCTCTGATAAAGCACTTTTAACTGCCAGTACTTTTTCCACGATTACACTACTTTAATAGCCGATACTGATGATATTGGCATCAAATTAGACCTATCTCATATTCATTAAATTTGTGATGTTATCCTAGGCTTTATAGTCAGCTTAGAAAACTTTGTCCGTCCATCCATCCATCCATTTTCTGCCGCTTATCCGGGGCCGGGTCGCGGGGGCAGCAGTCTGAGCAGGGACTCCCAGACTTCCTTCTCCCCAGACACTTCCTCCAACTCCTCCGGGGGGATCCCGAGGCGTTCCCAGGCCAGCTGAGAGACATAGTCCCTCCAGCGTGTCCTGGGTCTTCCCCGGGGCCTCTTCCCGGTGGGACATGCCTGAAACACCTCCCGAGGGAGGCGCCCAGGAGGCATCCGGAACAGATGCCCGAGCCACCTCAGCTGGCTCCTCTCGACGTGGAGGAGCAGCGGCTCTACTCCGAGCTTCCCCCGTGTGGCCGAGCTCCTCACCTTATCGCTAAGGGAGCGCCCAGCCACACGGCGGAGGAAACTCATTTCGACCGCTTGTATCCGCGATCTTGTTCTTTCGGTCACTACCCAAAGCTCATGACCATAGGTGAGGGTAGGAACGTAGACCGACCGGTAAATAGAGAGCTTTGCCTTTCGGCTCAGCTCCCTCTTTACCTCAACGGTCCGATGCAGCGACTGCATCACTGCAGCCGCTGCACCGATCCGCCTGTCGATCTCACGCTCCATCCTTCCCTCACTCGTGAACAAGACCCCGAGATACTTGAACTCCTCCACTTGGGGCAAGGACACCCCACCCACCTGGAGAGGGCAAGCCACCTTTTTCCGGTCGAGAACCATGGCCTCGGATTTGGAGGTGCTGATTCTCATCCCAGCCGCTTCACACTCGGCTGCAAACCGTCCCAGTGCATGTTGCAGGTCCGGGTTTGATGGAGCCATCAGGACAACATCGTCTGCAAACAGCAGAGATGAGATCCTGTGGTCCCCAAACCGGACACCCTCCGACCCCTGACTGCGCCTAGAAATTCTGTCCATAAAAATTATGAACAGAACCGGTGACAAAGGGCAGCCCTGGCGGAGTCCAACATGCACTGGGAACAGGTCTGACTTACTGCCGGCAATGCGAACACAGCTCCTGCTCCGGTCATACAGGGACCGGACTGCCCTGAGCAAAGGGCCCCGGACCCCGTACTCCCGGAGCACCCCCCAAAGGAAACCCCGAGGGACACGGTCGAAAGCCTTCTCCAGATCCACAAAGCACATGTGGACTGGTTGGGCAAACTCCCATTAAACCTCGAGCACCCAATGGAAGGTATAGAGCTGGTCCAGTGTTCCACGACCGGGACGAAAACCACTCTGCTCCTCCTGAATCCGAGGTTCGACTATCGGTCGGATTCTCCTCTCCAGTACCTTGGAATAGACCTTACCCGGGAGGCTGAGGAGTGTGATCCCTCTGTAGTTGGAACACACCCTCCGGTCCCCCTTCTTGAACAGCGGGACCACCACCCCGGTCTGCCAGTCCAGAGGGACGGTCCCCGACCGCCACGCGATGTTGCAGAGACGTGTCAACCAAGACAGTCCTACAACATCCAGATACTTTAGGTACTCAGGGCGGATCTCATCCACTCCCGGAGCCCTGCCACCGAGGAGTTTGCGAACAACCTCAGTGACTTCAGCTTGGGTGATGGATGAGCCAGCCTGCGAGTCCCCGGTCTCTACTTCCTCTTCGGAAGACGTGACTGAGGGATTAAGGAGATCCTCAAAGTATTCCTTCCACCGTCCGACGACATCCCCAGTTGAGGTCAGCAGGCCTCCACCAGCACCGTAAACAGTGTTGGTGAGACACTGCTTCCCCCTCCTGAGGCGCCGGACGGTTTGCCAGAATTTCTTTGGTGCCGACCGATAGTCCTCCTCCATGGCCTCCCCGAACTCCTCCCAGGCCCGGGTTTTTGCCTCTGCGACAGCACGAGCCGCGGCTCGCTTGGCCTGCCGATACCTGTCGATGACCTCCGGAGACCCACAAGCCAGAATGGCCTGATAGGCCTCCTTCTTCAGTCTGACGGCATCCCTTACTTCCGGTGTCCACCACCGGGTTCGGGGGTTGCCGCCACGACCTTGCGACCACAGCTCCGAGCAGCCGCATCAACAATGGAGGCGGAGAACATGGTCCACTCTGACTCAATGTCCCCAACCTGCCCCGGGACATGGGAGAAGCTCTCCCGGAGGTGCGAGTTGAATACCCTACTGACAGAGGGCTCCACAAGACGTTCCCAACAGACCCTCACAAAGCGCTTGGGTCTGCCAAGTCTGTCCAGCTTCCTCCTCTGCCAGCGGATCCAACTCACCACCAGGTGGTGATCGGTTGACAACTCTGCCCCTCTCTTCACCCGAGTGTCCAAGACACGCGGCCGGAGGTCAGATGACACGACAACAAAGTCGATCATTGACCTCCGGCCTAGGGTGTCCTGGTGCCATGTGCACTGATGGACACCCTTGTGCTTGAACATGGTGTTCGTTATGGACAATCCGTGGCTAGCACAGAAGTCCAATAACTGAACACCGCTCGGGTTCAGATCGGGGAAGCCGTTCTTCCTGATCACCCCTCCCCAGGTGTCACTGTCATTGCCCACGTGGGCGTTGAAGTCCCCCAGTAGAACAACGGAGTCCCCGGTTGGTGCACTGTCCAGTACTCCTCCCAAGGACTCCAAGAAGGCCGGGTACTCTGCACCGGTGTTCGGCCCGTAGGCCGCCACAACAGTGAGAGACCTGTCCCCCACCCGAAGGCGGAGGGACGCGACCCTCTCGTTCACTCGGGTAAACTCCAACACGTGGCGGCTGAGCTGATGGGTTTTAAGCAAGCCCACACCAGCCCTTCGCCTCTCCCCGCGGGCAACACCAGAGAAGTGGAGCGTCCAGCCCCTCTCGAGGAGATGGGTTCCAGAGCCCAAACTGTGCGTGGAGGTGAGGCCGACTATATCTAGTTAGTATCGCTCAACCTCCCGCACAAGCTCAGGCTCTTTCCCCCCCAGCGAGGTGACATTCCATGTCCCCAGAGTTAGTCTCTGTGTCTGGAGTTCTGGTCGCCGAGGCCCCTGCCGTCGACTGCCGCCCAGATCTCTCTGCACCGGCCCCTTATGGATCCTCCTGCGGGTGGTGGGCCCACGGGAGGGCGGCCCCACGTCGCTCCTTCGGGCTGTGCCCGGCCGGGCCCCGTGGGGTAAGACCCGGCCACCAGGAGCTCGCCATCGAGCACCCATCCCAAGTCTGGCTCCAGGATGGGGCCCCGGCGACGTAAACGGCCTTGTTTTTGTTGTCATCATAAGAGGCTTCTGAACCGATCTTTGTCTGACCCGTCACCTAGGACCTGTTTGCCTTGGGAGACCCTACCAGGGGCTTGAAGCCCCCGACAACAAAGCTCCCGGGATCATTCGGGCGCTCAAACCCCTCCACCAAGTTAAGGTGTCGGTTCAAGAAAACTTTGTGCAAAAGATTAAAATGTACATTCATTATGATATTAAAGATGATATTGCTTGTAATTATTAAGAATGCATTGGCACATTTGTAGTTTGTTATTAGATGTGTAGATAGTGAACTATACCTTGCTTGTCTGCTTTGGGGTTGCATTGTTTGTGTCCTTTGCACGCTCGCAGCTCCATCAGCTGAACGTGGAGTTGGTTAAAAACACTTCTGTCCAGGGACGATACCGAGTTTATCAACTACAACAAAGAGCATGAAACAAAGTTAAGAAATTAACTAGAGAAGAGTTTATCTTTTGTCCCTGAGGGGAAATTATAAAGCATTCAGAGAAGTAGAGGATGTATAATTCCTTGAATAAACTAATTTACCTATGAGGTTCCAGGTGTGAGCGCTGCGTTGTTGTAAAAATAATGTACTATAGTTGCAGTTTACCTGGTAAGGGTCAGTAGTAAGATCGAAGTACTCCAGGAAGCCAGTGGCGAACTCACAGAAGAGGATGTTGTGAGTTTGATTGATGGTTCGAAGGCACCAGTACGTGTTGTTGTTCGCGCTGGTGCAGGCGCAGAATGGACCCACTAGAGAAAGGCAACACTTTATGCATATTTAAATATGTATATTTCTACAGTGGATTTGTTCTATATATTTGTGTGAGGATGAGTTTACTGCATACATGTGTATTTCTCCAAAATATAATATGATTTGCAGTATTTGTTCAACATACGTGTCCAGCTAGGGGGCGTGGCCCAGTGCTCATTGTCGTGGGTGAAACAGGTGAGTCCGGGCATTGAACATGTGTCGTTGTTTTTGATTCGTTTAATCATTTTCCTCATTTTCTTTCTTCGTCTTTGCTCCTTCTCAAACCACGCCCACTTTTGTTTGGACACGCCCTTTCTGTGGGAACAAAGGTCCATTTATTTATATTTATATTATTAATCAGTATTTCACATTATCTAAATATTCTCTACTATCGTGTCAGGTTAAATACTGATAAGGAGAACGTTTCCCTTGTGCCATTGGGCTAATAGTGTTTCCTTTGTTGCAGGTTTGCGGTGATAAATGTCTATTATAGAAAAGAGCTGGCTTCCAGGGGAGCAGCAAACACATTTATAAATGTACAAACCCTGTATAGAAGTATAAATCAAGAATATAAGTAGAATAACACAGATTTTGACCTGAATGGATGAAGTTTATTCTTCAACTTTTTCTTCAGTTTCAACTTAGCCCTGAAACATTAAGAGTGTTATTCAGAAGGAAGAAAAGTCATAACAGTGATAAAAGGAGTCAACTCACAATTGTTTGATTGACAGGTGGCGCCTGCAGTCACACTTCAGTGGGCGGGCCTTCTTCAGGTGACCTCTGACCTCTCGCAAGTTCTTGATTTTGGTCTGAAGAGTCTCAATCTAAAACAAGATACACAAAAACCAAGACCAATTTTTTTCATTAGGGATGCACAACAACACAAAGTCCTGACCAGGAGCTTTATCAAAACCTGACACAAACATCATGCTTTCAAACCAAAAGTAGAACAGACAAGGCTAAACGAGCAAATGTATTAACACAGGTCCAAACATAAGTATTTCGTCAATAGAAAAGCATTAGAGCCGGACTCTTGAGGTGTTGTTTGTTAGACTTACCTGGTGGTCCACAGTGAGCTTGTGGTCCTTCCACTCCTGCAGGTTCTTGTAGAGTCGGGAGTCACAGCTCACAGTCGAGTTTGACAGAATCACACACCTGAGATAAACACATGCACCATTAACGTCCCATTCACCTCATGGTCTTTTTCACAACCGAGATTTAGTCCTGTTTTAGTCCTAGTCTAGTTCTTGTTTAGTCCTGGTCTAGTTCTTGTGTAGTCCTGGTGTAATTCTTGTTTGGTCCTGGTGTAGTTCTTGTTTAGTCCAGGTCTAGTTCTTGTTTAGTCCTGGTCTAGTTCTTGTTTAGTCCTGGTCTAGTTCTTGTTTAGTCCCAGTCTAGTCATTGTTTAGTCCTGGTCTAGTCCTTGTTTAGTCCTGGTCTAGTTCTTGTTTAGTACTGGTCTAGTTCTTGTGTAGTCCTGGTGTAATTCTTGTTTGGTCCTGGTGTAGTTCTTGTTTAGTCCAGGTCTAGTTCTTGTTTAGTCCTGGTCTAGTTCTTGTTTAGTCCTGGTCTAGTTCTTGTTTAGTCCCAGTCTAGTCATTGTTTAGTCCTGGTCTAGTTCTTGTTTAGTACTGGTCTAGTTCTTGTTTAGTACTGGTCTAGTCCTGGTTTAGTCCTGGTTTAGTCCTTGTTTAGCTTGTTTAGTCCTGGTCTAGTTCTTGTTTAGTACTGGTCTAGTTCTTGTTTAGTCCTGGTCTAGTCCTGGTCTAGTCCTGGTTTAGTCCTTGTTTAGCTTGTTTAGTCCTGGTCTAGTTCTTGTTTAGTCCTGGTCTAGTCCTGGTTTAGTCCTGGTTTAGTCCTTGTTTAGCTTGTTTAGTCCTGGTCTAGTTCTTGTTTGGTCCTGGTCTAGTTCTTGTTTGGTCCTGGTCTAGTCCTTGTTTAGTTCTTGTCTAGTCCTTGTTTAGTCCTAGTCTAGTCTTAAATAGACCTGACCTTTGCGTGACCTTCAAAGAATCCTCAGGTGCCGGCTCAGAGCCGCTTGTCTCTCCCTCTCTGTCTGATTTGGCCCATGCACCCTCACCCATCGATGCCCCCCAGCTGCTGTTACCGCGGAAACCGTCGCCAAGGTGGAAGATGTGGTCGCTGTGGATACCGTCGCCGGGTAGAGAGTTACTGATCGAGCGGCTGAAGCGGGTTCTGGAGAAAGTCTTAAGAGACTTCAGCTCTGTCCACAACACACAAAGAGTGAGACACTGCTCTAGAACAAACACTGTAATGTCACTGTAATGTAACTGTAATGTTTTACTATAACATCAGGACCGTTATAGTTTGAATCTGAATGTGTTGTCTGCACTAATGTAAACAATTCACTGTTTAAAAGGAATAAAGATAAATTAACTTGTGTTGAATGTTATCAGAACAATTGTACCTGTGTTTGAAAAACTCCCCCACTTTTTTACTACTAGAGTAATCAATTATAATCAAAATTAGAGTTTTGGCTCTAGACTGTGTGACAGAGCAGACAAACATACTCTTTTTAAAGAAGGGTTTTCTGAAAGACTTTTTCATCTTGGATTTGGCAAAAGACAGAGGGCGGAGGTCACAAATGCAGTCCTCGTCATCGCTGGAACGCTCGGCCTTGAAGCTGATTGGACGGCTCCTTGAGAAAACGTCTGTAGCCCCACCTCCTTCAGTTTTACACTTAAACAAGCGCAACTTCCCGCTCGAGTCCTCCACACAGTGCCACTTCTGTAAAATGACACTGATTTTAGAACAGAAAATACAACAGTCGTTTTCTGCAGATCGGCTTGACAGTCTTTACATTGAACACTCTAATAACACAGACTGAACAAGATCAACGTTAACTTGTCAATAACATATTTTCATTAAAATGAAATGAAATCAAGTAAACAAGTACACTGGTTTGTCCTTTAAAAATGGAACAACTTGACATTTGTCTTGGGATTACAAAGTAAATGGTCTTCAAGTCAAAGTGCAAATAAACATTCCAAACACAATAAATATGGTTTTACTTAAAATGACAGGTAAGACTACACGTTTCACTAAAACGTAAAGAAAAACCCAGGGTAGCAACTGTATTTCTGTTAAAGGGGTTAGTCTATGGAACAAGCTGGAAGACCAATTGAAAATGTCCTGTTCAATAGATGCCTTCAAAAAGAGGTATAAAACATTATTTTTATACCATATAGAACTCCAAGTATATCCTTTGTATAATAAACTTATTGCTTATTGATGACATAGACTGAGCTCTACTTCTTGTCATTTTCAACTTCTATTTATTTTTTTCTTCTCAATCAGCCACTTGAGTGATGTAAAACTACAGAACAGATTTACCACGGCAACATTCTCACCAAACAAAGCAATCATTTGAAAAACATGCAAACACGCCATAGGTTATGTGGTGTGATGATCTTGAGTTTTCATGTTTAGGTGCCGTACCCAAGACCTCGCGGCCACAGATGTAGACTCACCTGTCCAGAGGTGGAGCAGGGCAGGCGCAGCTCCTGTCGGTCACACAGCTCCCTCATTCGCTGCTGTTTGGGCAGAGAGTTCTCCTCCGACTTCTCCTGTTTGTTACTCAATATACCGGGGAGCAACTTCCTGTACAGCAACAGTCAGAGAGCACCATGCAAATCAGTACAACCCCGTAAAGCTTATCACAGCATCACAGGGTTAGACACAGTGAGCACCAGCACAAAATGTGGGTCATCGGGTTAAGAAGCCAATTGTGAATTTTAATCATAACATTAATATTGCATTAAGAGATTTGTATTTAAATCTGGAAAGATGAACACTGGCTTTAGCTCTTACCCTCTCTCCACTAAGAACGAGTCTCTCCAGTTCACAGACTTCTTGTTCACCTGAAACCTGGGACACACAGAAGCAGACATTTACCAGCAGTGCAAAAAGCTCTTGAGAATTGCCCAGACCTTTTATTTATGTGCCCTATGTAAATGTATGAAGACACTTAGTGACTCCTGTTATTAGAGTCTTACAAATAATGAATGACCCACATGCTATAGGGGTAAAATATATGGTACAATTCAATTACATTGTGTCATGTAAAATGCTTCTATAAAGACTGCATTTCTAAATACATGCACCTTTTTAATTCCTCTTTTCAATGTTTATTTATCGATACAATGTTATTATTTCATGTTTTCAGTCTCTTGTCTTTGTATTATGTTTATTATGTTTATGTTACCTGTTCCCAGAGGAGCCCAACTCCAGCAGTCCCAGCACAGACTTCCCGTCCATGTCTGATGGAGGGTCCAGTCCAGCGATGTCCAGGATGGTGGGAGCCAAGTCGATGTTTAGGACAATCTCTGGAACACTAAACATACAAAACATACAATGCTAACTTTATAACTTGATCATGATAATTACTATTCATTTAATTGTCTTCTATTTTAGCCTGGCCCTGCTTCTTTACATCAGCAACATTAATCATGTTATAAATGTGGAACATGCGCTAATCCTCTTTGTGCTGCTAAGTATGAACCATATTAAGTGAACCCCACATATAAATATAAACTACACCTAAAATAAGTCTTATCTGGGAGTAAACCAGGTCTCACATGTGGCCCTGCTGTATGTTGGGTCCTCTGACGAAAAAGGGAACTCTGATGTCGAACTCATACGGCATTGATTTACCTACAAACAGAAAGAGCAGAAACACCATTGTAATCAAGCTCTAAGTTAAGTTAAGTTCTGTTAAATTCAGCTTTCAATATTTGCTTCATGTTTTGATCCAATCCAGGGCAGAGGACATAATCTGTCTGACCAACAGGAGTACCCAGAGTACCTCAACGAACTTTTCAGCTGTGCCATTACTGTTAAGTACAACAGTATTACAGTGAGTAACTAGGACAAGTACAAAGTCATATTAATGTAGTGCAGTATTATCCAATGTTTCTGTGCATCAAATGTTCCATCTCAATTTTCTGAGTTATTTATATCAGGATTACCTCTGCCCCAAGACTTTAATCCTGTGAAACAGAGCAGAACTGTTCAGCAGGGGAAAAATGCAAAGCCAGAGGAGCAGAGCCAGAGGAGCAGAGCCAGAGGAGCAGAGCTAGAGGAGCAGAACAGGAGGAGCAGAACAGGAGGAGCAGAGCTAGAGGAGCAGAGCCAGAGGAGCAGAGCCAGAGGAGCAGAGCCAGAGGAGAAGAGCTAGAGGAGCAGAACAGGAGGAGCAGTGCCAGAGGAGCTGAACCAGAGGAGCAGAGTCAGAGGAGCAGAGTCAGAGGAGCAGAACAGGAGGAGCAGAGCTAGAGGAGCAGAGCCAGAGGAGCAGAGCCAGAGGAGCAGAGCAAGAGGAGCAGAACAGGAGGAGCAGGACCAGAGGAGCAGAGCCAGAGGAGCAGAACAGGAGGAGCAGAGCCAGAGGAGCAGAGCCAGAGGAGCAGAGCCAGAGGAGCAGAACAGGAGGAGCAGGACCAGAGGAGCAGAGCCAGAGGAGCAGAACAGGAGGAGCAGAGCTAGAGGAGCAGAACAGGAGGAGCAGAGCTAGAGGAGCAGAACAGGAGGAGCAGAGCCAGAGGAGCAGAGCCGAAGAAAACAGAAAGGTTAAGATGAGTAAAACCCATTAACCTTTGACGAGTCCAAACTGTCCAATGTGGTAGCCGTGGTCTGAGGTATAGATTATGTAAGTGTTATCCAGTTCCCCAGTGTCCACCAACATCTCATACAACTGTGGGATAGATCCGTTAGAACACAACAAGGACATCTACAGGAAAGATCTGGTCTTATCTCTCGACTGACCTGCTCCATGCTGTGGTCCACGGACTGAAGCGTCTGCAGTCGTTTCCTCTGTAGGACATTAGTGAACTCCATGTGGATGGGCTTCATGGCTCCGGTGTATCGCATGATCCAGTGTTTGTCCGGGTTTGGGGCAAAGTTATAACTTGGGGTTCTGTCAGGTAAAAAAAATAAAAATAATAATGGTCCTGATTTAGTCCTGGTTTGGTGACAACAATTTTAGACCTTGCTGAGATCTTGTTACGTGTTGTTTTAGCCTTGATTATGCCCAGTATTAGTGCTCTGTTTTCATGACTTTCTAGGTCTTCGTTATGTTCTGCTTCATACTCACATGTGCTGGGAGGCGTTGGGAAAGAGGGGGCTGAACTGGGGTGCAGAATCTTCCGGGCCGTGGGGCGCGGCGTGGCTTAGGACCATAAGGACAGGCCGGTGAGGGTAAGTTCGCTTCGAGGTGCGGAAAAACCTCTGCGCTTCCAGGGTTATCACGTCCGTCAGGTAATCCTACGGAGAACCAACGAGATCAGGAATCCCACTCACGACAAACACCTCGCCGAGAAGCAGAACGAGCGCCCGGCCGCGGGGACATGGCGGCTCCGGTACTGACCTGGGGGTATCTGTCCCGGTGCTCCCTCCGAACTCCGTTGACATTTAGGGTGTAGTTATAGAAGCGACTGTTCTTGATGAGACCGACCCAGTGCCTCCAGCCATGAGGGATGTACGAGCCGTTGTACTCGTTCAGGTATTTACCGAAATACGCTGAAAATACAAAAAACAAAGACGGTCAGAAGGAGGAACAGGAACCAGAACTATTAACCGATGTCGAGTGACGAGCGAGGCTATCCCTGACCTCTCTCTCTGTACATATCCAAGTGTAGCCTCTCTGTTTTGCGTTATCGGCTGCAACAGTAAAGTACCTGTCCTGTAGCCAGTGTTGTTGAGGTGGACGGCAAAGGTCTTTGGTTCATGCTGCCGCTGCCAGGACGGAGAGGAGCAGTTCTCGTTGTTCGTGTAGGTGTTGTGATTGTGGACGTATCTGGGCGAAGACGACAGCAGATGCAGCGAGAAACGGCGTGAGTGGATTCTCGTTTCGACAGATTTGGACTGAGATTAGTTACAAATACGAACAATTGGTCCTTACTTGCCGGTGAGCATGCTCGACCTTGACGGACAGCACATGGGCGTGGTGACAAAGGCGTTTGTGAAGGAGGTACCGCCCTCCTCCATGATTCTCCGCGTTTTATTCATCACCTGCATGGAGCCTGGACACCACAGCAAACATGAGACAATCTCTTTTTCTAAGCTGTGTTATAAACGTCATGAAGGTGCAGACCAAGCTCGAGGTCTTGGTCGTCTGTCAGAACCAGGATGATGTTGGGTCTGATGTTGCGCCGGTCCCTGTGGAGGCGCGGCTTCAGACCGGTTGTCGTGGAAACTAGCAGCAGGAAGTGGAGTAGCGTCGCAACGGAGACGGACCGATAGAGGATGAGCCGGGCCATGATCTCTGACCCTGTCCCCTCAAGTTCACCTCAGGGACCCACCGGAGTCAAGTCACAATCTGCAGCAGACAGTCAATATATTGTAAGTGTAACGTGTGAACGGAAACACTGCCCTCTACTGACCGGTACCGCAACTGAGCCTCAGCGGAGATCGGAGCCACAACACTGTAAACTCTGAACATTTAAATAGAGGTTATCCTACCTTATCTTATCTTAATAATGTGTACAATGAGAGCAACAGACATAAACCCACACCCAGAACATGTCCACACAGTGTGATTTGTCTTTGGCAATGTTGATCTAGTAAATGAGCCATCTTGACTTAGGTTATCAGAGTACACAGTAGACACTATTTAGCCTTGACATGGATATCGCAGCCAATTAATTTAGAAAGAAAAAGCATTCCAGAGGTTTGTGCAGGCAGCAGTTCCTTAATACTATAACACAATATTAACGACACGATGATCTGCCCTGAAGACCTATGCTTCTAGACATGGCTATGGTAGATTTTTTGAAAACAAATAAATATCAATCATATTAAATAATCATCAAGATAATAATGCAAATCAAACTCTCAGTTTCATGTTCTGAAGAATCAGCGTCAGTTCCCGTCAAAACAGGAAGAAGACACAAACAGCTTCCTCTAAACACCACCACACAAAGTTTCCATCATTTAATAACATGCATTTTTACTGTGTGGGCTCGTGTCTCCACAGATCTGACCTGTAACTTGCCCTGGTGTTGTCTCCTGCTTGTCTCCGTATAGATAAGTAATAAAATACGAGTTTAAAGGCACACTGTGAAAAATTCCAAGGCACAACTTTAACCCATGTGGTGGCAGAAACAAAAGTTACGTAATATATCTTTAAGTGAAGATCTTTGTGTGAATTTTGTAGGGGCAGCTTCTAACATCATGTATAATTATGAACATGGAAGAAAGATCGTTAAACAAGATCATGGATTGGGCATATGTTGTATTTCAAAATGAAAGCAAACAACTGTCACAATCTAGTTCTTTCATTCATATTCATGAGAGCAAAGACAGGCCTGGTGGGTCAGAGGTCATGTCGTGAGTTCAGAGGTCATAGAGGAAGTGTCAGATTCAAACAGAGCCATCTGATTTATCTGTGTTTGATAACTGTGTGGAGGTGTGAGAGCGGAGAGGATTAATACAGACAATGTATACACAGCAAAACAGTATTATAATAAATGTACAGAACAATGATAATCCCATTTAAGAATATTAACTGTTTGTTGTTTAGATTTTACTGGTGGAAAATTTGTGAAAAGGCCTATTATTCTACTTAGTGGTTTCACGCTATTCTTCTTATTCCAAGAATAATTGCCTGTTTTGAGTGTGTACACTTGCTTGAAATGAGAATGTACAAACTAAAGTGCAAACATTAAAGTTTTGTTAAACCGTGGTTTAGTTCTGCTTTATTCCTAATTTAGACCTGGTTCAGTTCTGGTTTATTCCTTGTGTAGTCTTCCTGTGTCTCAGAGCTGGATGTGGTTGCTGTGGTGAAGGCACTGGTCACCATGACAACAGCAGCTCTGCATCTCTCTGTTTACAACCACTGCCTTGTCTCTGTCCACTGCGCTGATATTTACTTAGCGTTAACTCTGTTAGTGCTGAAGGGCTGATAATTTGCACATTTTAAGAAGCTAAAATAATGAAACGGATGCATTTATTTGTATAACTATAGAATATTAAATCACCATTTCAACTGGACAAAAACTCCCTGATTTAGACTCAATTTCAATTTCCATTTTTAATCTTGATTGTACAAACCAGGTTTGGAATTGGTTTAGTCCTGGTTTAGACCTAGTTAATTCTTGGTTAACTCCTTGTCTTGACCTGGTTTAGTTCAAGTTTAGTCCAGGTTTAAACCTGCCTCTAGTGCTGATGTCTGTGTGGCCTCCTGTCTTGGATTAGCACAGTCTGAATGTGTTTAACTGGTTTTGTGAGAGTTTGAATGGGTTTGAATGGGGTTTAACTGGGGGTGACTGGTCTCTGAATGGGATCAGATGTTTAGAGATCACACTGAAAGGATCCTGGCCTGTTTGTGAATGGGACCTGTCCCATTTGTGAATGCTCTCATCAGTCTTATTGTGGAACGCTGTGAGAATCTGGCTCAGGGTCAGAAATCTCATTTAAACTCTAGTTTAGACTTCTGACCCAGGAAATCCTACAAAGACAGAACCAGGACCAGAATTAGGACTAAGGACAGAGCAGGACTAAGAACAGAGCAGGACTAAGGACAGAGCAGGACTAAGGACAGAGCAGGACTAAGAACAGAGCAGGACTAAGGACAGAGCAGGACTAAGGACAGAGCAGGACTAAGAACAGAGCAGGACTAAGGACAGAGCAGGACTAAAGACAGAGCAGGACTAAAGACAGAGCAGGACTAAGAACAGAGCAGGACGCAGGACTAAGAACAGAGCAGGACTAAGGACAGAGCAGGACTAAGAACAGAGCAGTACTAAGGACAGAGCAGGACGCAGGACTAAGGACAGATCAGGACGCAGGACTAAGAACAGAGCAGGACTAAGGACAGAGCAGGACTAAGAACAGAGCAGTACTAAGGACAGAGCAGGACGCAGGACTAAGGACAGATCAGGACGCAGGACTAAGGACAGAGCAGGACTAAGGACAGAGCAGGACGCAGGACTAAGGACAGAGCAGGACTAAGGACAGATCAGGACGCAGGACTAAGAACAGAGCAGGACTAAGGACAGAGCAGGACTAAGGACAGAGCAGGACGCAGGACTAAGGACAGAGCAGGACTAAGGACAGAGCAGGACTAAGAACAGAGCAGGATGCAGGACTAAGGACAGAGCAGGACTAAGGACAGATCAGGACTAAGGACAGATCACGACGCAGGACTAAGAACAGAGCAGTACTAAGGACAGAGCAGGACGCAGGACTAAGAACAGAGCAGGACTAAGGACAGATCAGGACGCAGGACTAAGGACAGAGCAGGACTAAGGACAGATCAGGACTAAGAACAGAGCAGGACGCAGGACTAAGGACAGAGCAGGACTAAGGACAGATCAGGACGCAGGACTAAGAACAGAGCAGGACTAAGGACAGAGCAGGACTAAGGACAGAGCAGGACTAAGGACAGATCAGGACGCAGGACTAAGGACAGAGCAGGACGCAGGACTAAGGACAGAGCAGGACTAAGGACAGAGCAGGACTAAGGACAGAGCAGGACTAAGGACAGATCAGGACGCAGGACTAAGGACAGATCAGGACGCAGGACTAAGGACAGAGCAGGACTAAGGACAGAGCAGGACTAAGGACAGAGCAGGACTAAGGACAGAGCAGGACTAAGGACAGAGCAGGACTAAGGAAAGAATTAGGAATACTAATAGAACCAGAGAACCAGGACTAGAAAAGAACTATAGATAATAATAAAGTAGATAATAACTGGCCACATAAACAAAACAAGGATCGAACAGGACCATGAGTCTCCACACCTTTAAAATAAAAGGACAATTGAGACATAAAGAAGAGCCGCAAAAAAGGCTCCAGATAAAAAGTCCTGATGAGGGCTCTGGCCCAGATCTGGATTTTGTTCATGTATAGAGATATTGTTTATGACTCACGTCTGATTATTGTGGTGTTATGAAAGCTCTGATTGTCTTTTGGAATTCCCCACTGCCCACTGTCCACGGTCAGACTGGTTTAGCTCAGATGTTGTCCTGTTTTTGTCATTGTTTCGTACTTGTTTAGGCTTAGTTTAATCTTCTAACCTCCATTTAGTGTGAAAATCAGCTCAAGTCCTATGTTCATGTGAGTAAAGACAAAACAGAAAATGTCTCAGTAAACTGTGAGACAAAAGTATTTAGTACTGCACAAGTGCTGCAGAAATACACTTGTAAATCTGTGCAGTTGGAGTATAATCCTGGATTTAACCTTTTTTAGTGCCGAAAAGGTTTTAAAATTCAAGTTTTTTTCTTCAATTGACCCATGTGTTTCAGCATCCAGTTACAGGGGACATTTTTAGGACTTTAGTTTTAAATTGTCAGTTGTTATGGCAGCGGCCCTAATTTTTTATCATTCTAAAACGCGTGAAAAACATCAAAATGAACAGAATCACTGCATAGAATAAAAAAGTGAAGAAGATAAACGCAAACTATTGGTGGAATTAAATTCTATGGAATTCCAACCCTTTTCTCTTCTGACCCTAAACAACTCAGAAGAACATATCTGAGAAGCAGAAGTCAGCAAATCACATGGTTTTTTAAAGAAAAAAGAAAAGGGGGGGAAAGGACAGTTGTAAAATATTGACTCAAGCTGTACAGACATAAGTCATTAATGAGTCATGACTCACCTTCAGACGATCTTCACTAGTCTCCTAAACCTTTACACGCATCCTTAACGTGGATCCTCCTCAGTTTGGGCTCCACTCCATTCTGTTTAACAAACCACAGCAAACACTTATTCCACAGACCCTTCTCCACTGCTTCCTACATCCTTTCCTCATTCCTAATTCCAATAGCAGCTTTTACAAGCATCAGCAACTGACGAAATCAAATTGCCATTCTCTAAATCTCCAGCAAAGAAGGCCACAACCCAGTGAACTCTCAGCGCTGGCTCCGACCCCAGATTACGCGTCTGAGGCAGAAACTATGAAGGAACCTAGATCATTCATTAATTAGATGTTCACCTAATTTAACTGGGCTACAGCGAAGAGACAAACTTCTGCTCCTCCTTCATTTCCTCATCCATGATTCTCACATGATGCTATAATTACATTGACATCTTTCCTCGCTCGTTCCTTGCCTCCTTCTCTCTGTCAGAACACTGTTTGCTTCCTCGTTTACTCCCCTGAATCTTCTCTCGCTTGAGCCGCAGTTTGTTCACTTTGGTCCGGTTCCTGCTACTCATTTAGTCCTGATTCATTCCTGGAGAAGACCTGCATTTGTCCTTATTCAATTTTAGCGCAGGGTTTCTCCTGGTTTTTGCTCGTCCCTAGTTCAGAGCCGGACAAAGCTAAGACGTGGTTTGGATCGGGTTGAGACCTTGTTGTGTCCTGGTTTGGTGCTGAATTTTTTCCTCGATTCCTTCCTCGCTTCCTTGTCTCCTTTTCACGAGTCGCCTCCTTTCCTCCTTTCCTCGATTCCTTGTTTCTTTTCGGCTTGCGCTTCCTCGCGCTCCGCTCTGACTCACTGTGGGCGGGGCGCGTCGATGAGGGCGCCAATAGGAGTTAAGTGGGCGGGACTAAAACTGGTCACGGCCAATGTAAAGTGTTTCAGAGGGAAAAATGAATAACAAGGCGGGGTTTGTATAACTATTGGCCAATAAGGAGTATGCTCTGAGAGAGACAGAAGTGAAGCAACAGGAGAAAAACAGACCAAGATTATTATGGATTAAATAGACTTAAATACTCAAACATGTGATGGCTCCACGGGCTAGAGAGCGACGGATTCATGCGATCTATCAAAAACAAACAGACTCTTGTGAGATGTATTAGGCCTACTTAATGTGTTGCTGAAGGGACTAGGAACTTCATATGATAGTTCTTGTTTATTCTGTTATTTAAAAAAATATAATACAATTAAACAACAAATTACCGTAGTTATTTTTACTTTTACTTCTGTGTGTTAACATGTTCTTGGTGGACCTTAGGCCCCAACAAGAAGTATGTTAGTATTACCAGACCATGTGGGGCCATTCTGTCTTCTGTCAAAATATGTGGGTAACCTATATAGGGGCATGCAGTGGGTCAAGCCTCCTACTAACTCTCTATCTGATCAATTCTAATGACTCTATTTTCCCCTATAATCACTGTGTGATTGTGAATACAGGTATTTATAAATAGTAAAGACAAGATATGGTACAGTTAGGGAAGAAAAAGTCGCCAAGGCATCATAAACAACCCAAATAGGCACAAAGAAAACATGTGACTAAAGAACAACAACAAATTCACATACAAGTATTAGCAGTACAGCACATTTAGCATTATTGTCTTTTTAAATTATTTCTATTTCTATTGTGAATAAGTCTAAACCTATTAATTAAGTAGAACAACTGAAGGTTTAGATTTGCTGATAATTTAAAGCTCTGAGTGTTCCGCGCCTTCATAGTGGCATTTCATCGTGGCAAGGAGTGGATTTTTAACTTGTTTTTATAGTTAAAAAATGACTACATGACATTATTGAACTCTACATGAAAGACCTTGAGGCTGTATTTTTTAAATAAGCAAATCACAAGTACAGAGCTATTGGCGGAGATAGAGGGGTAGGTGAAAACAGACATTTTCTGACGACTCAAGCCTTGATCGCAGGACAAAACTCACACTTTCATGACTCAATCTAGATAAAATGTTGATCAAGGTAATGACGAGGAAACAGCATTACTGTTACAGCATTACGCTTGTTAAAAGGGTGAAGGTTGCGCGTCCTCAAGGCTTGAGTGCTAAACACAAAAAAATAATCATTATTAAACATATTTAGGGATTGCACATCTTCATTAAAAAAATAGGATAAATAGACTCACATAACCTTTTCGTTTGTCTACAACAAACACGTAAACGCTATCGTGTCTCAGCATGAAACCTTGAGAAAGACCTTGATGAGACGTCATGAGTCTTGAAGTAACTCCTAGGAGAGCGAATTGTTGGACAGACTGGAATGTTGAGGCCACCAATTTCCACCTATTCACGAGTCACAACCCCTGACCAAACGTTGAATATATGGACAAAGCCATAGTGCATGGCAGTAATCGTCTTAGATTTGAAGGCAAGGTGGACAGGTATTACTTATTCAGTTTATATGTCGTAATGTGGGCCTGATTAACATGTCTGCTCTTATGTAACATGTGATTGATGGCTGGTCTATAGCATTGGAGTGCCTCAGATTTTTCCACTGCAAATGCACTGTTTTAACTTCGAAAGGTGGATACAAAAATAGACCACAGAGAGAGCATTATCGAATAAATAAAATGCAATACGCGTGGTACTGTCACTGTATGTGGGCATTGTAGGATCTTGCTCAGGTAAGGTTTAAGGGTGAAACATCACTCGAGTGTTTTAAATATCAGCTGTTTCCATGGCAATAGCCGGGTGGTTTCTATAGCAACCGCATCAGCACCATTGTAGGAGGTTCACACACAGGTCAGTATTCAATTATGCTTAAACTCCTTACCCACCACTGTCAAAGGCACCAGCTAACCAAGACTCTGCCCTGAGTTAAAGCTGGGTTTTTACAGCTCCACATCAATTCATTTACATCCTTAGTACCCAACAAACACAGTCCATGTTTAGTATTGGACAGCTCTTTTTCTTTCAGCGTAATACAACCTGCAAGCTGGAGGTGACCATGCCTCATTCTACAATTGTTTTCAGGCTTAGATATTTTACTGGAGTGTAGAAGTTAGGTTCTGAATGTAAACAGACCCGGGTCTGCTCCAAATGAAGTCTTCAGAGAGGTATTAGCATGTCATTAGCGTGAAATTAGCATGACATTAGTGTGTCATTAGCATGGTTAGCGTGTGTGGGGCTCTATTCATCCCTGTGTGAGGGGCTTGTCATGCTAATGCTAAGGTCCAGGGCTGAGGTCAAGGTCCCAGTAAGCACCTGGCTCTGAGCCTGTCACCATAGAGAATCATCCTGATTTGGAGCTGGTTATGGGCTTGGGCTGTTTCACAATTGTACGGTGCCTTTCCTTGTCTCCGGAGTCAGTTCCTCCAAAGTTAGGACTTTGGAATACATGGCGGGTGTTCCAAAAATTGAATGCTAAACTCTTAGCATCATTCAAATTATTTTACCCCTGTGAGCGTGAATGAGGGTTCATGGGAGTTTGCCCAACCAGTCCACGTGTGCTTTGTGGATCTGGAGAAGGCTTTAAAACGTGTACCTCATGGTGTCCTTTGGGGGTGCTCCCGGAGTATGGGGTCTGAGGCCCTTTGCTCAGAGCTGTGCTTACGTCGCCGGCAGTAAGTCAGATCTGTTCCCAGTGCATGCTGGACTCCGCCAAGGAGAAGGGAGTCCGGTTTGGGGACCACAGGATGCCTGCTGTTTACGGATGATGTTGTCCTGATGGCTCCATCAAACCCAGACTTCCAACATGCACTGAGACGGTTTGCAGCAGAGTATGAAGCAGCTGGGATGAGAAACAGCTCCTCCACATCCGAGGCCATGGTCCTCGTGAACAAGATGGGAAGGATGGAGTGTGAGATTGATCAGTGCAACATCTACAGTGATGCAACCGCTGTATCAGACTGTTGTCATGAGTTTTGGCTTATGACCGAAAGGACGAGATCACAGATACAGTCGAAAGAGGTTTCCTCCACAGGGTGGCTGGTGGGCACGCTTTTAAAAATAGGGTGAGGAGCTCAGTCACACGGGAGCTCGGAGTAGAGCTGCTGCTCCTCCACGTCGAGAGGAGCCAGCTGAGGTTGCTCGAGCATCTGTTCCGGAGCCTCCCTGGGGAGGTGTTTTGGGCATGTCCCACCAGGAAGAGGCCCCAGGGAAGACCCAGGACACACTGGAGGGACTCTGTCTCTCGGCTGGCCTGGGAACGCCTCGGGATCCCCGGAGCAGCTGGAGGAAGTGTCTGGTTGAGGGAAGTCTATGAGTTCCTGCATAGACTGCTGTCCCCGTGATCCGGCCCCGGATAAGCGAAAGACAATGGATGCCCCTTTGTGCATCAAATGAAAGACTGCTCCTATTGGTTTGAAGACTACGGCAGACTTTTATTTAAAAACAAATACACAAATACAAAAAACATGAAAAACTCAAATTAGTAGGCTTGTGAAAATTGCAGAAGAAAAAAACCATATAATAAATAGTATTGACCTTAGTATAAACCTTAACATTTCTCACATTGTCCAAAATCAGAGCAACAAATTTGATCAAAAATCAAACAAGCCATTTCGCCAGTAAAAAAAATTAAGCGAAACATTTCGCACCCACTAGCTCATTTATTGTTCTATGAGATTGCTGGTTTAAGAAAAAAAGGTCCATTTGTACCAACAAATGTACATAGTGGATCAAGAAAACCATTGTTGTCAATTACAGATTTTTCTATTCACTAGTCCCATCAAGTCTGTTTTTCTTACTGGCGAATCTAGCGCCTCCTTTTGGCCGGTGTGGGTCCCGACGATCCTCCTTTACCTGAAGAAGCTCCAGTGTTTCCTGTCTTTGTTGAGGTAGATCCAGGAGCCCCTCCTTTAGTTGCTGAGGGCGTAGGTGCCCCGCCTTTAGTGGCGGGGGGTGTGGGCGTCCCACTTTTAGTGGCGGGCGGTGTGGGCACTCCACCTTTAGTGGCAGGCGGTGTGGGCGCTCCGCCTTTAGCGGCGGGGGGTGTCGGCGCTCCGCCTTTAGCGGTGGGGGGTGTCGGCGCTCCGCCTTTAGCGGCGGGAGGTGGTGGTGCCCCGCCTTTACTGGCGGGAGGTGGCGGTGCTCCACCTTTACTGGCGGGAGGTGGCGGTGCTCCACCTTTAGGGGCAGGGGGAGTGGGTGCACGACCTTTGGCCGCTGGGGGGCCAGGTGTCGGGGTAACCCTCTTCTTCTTGTCGTCTTTGGAGTTAGACTCTGTGGGTTTGTCTCTATCCTTCGATCGATCTGACTTCACGGACGAGTTACTGCCTGCAAGACAACAGTATTGTCAATGAACTGTTGTAAACAAGCAAAAAGCACCAAAGTGTCACCACCATAACAAAGGTTGGGCAATATTTGCACTTTCGCTCCAATACTGCTTAGTTGTAAAACAGTGCTGTGGATGTGTAAAATAATTTATTTTGATATTATTTTCTTCATTACAAGCTGTACTTGTTTTTATGTATGGCAGTGCCCCGTGTAGGATAAAACACTTCACACTAGTACACCCACATAAGAAAATAAAAACATTGTTTTTATTTTGGTAAGTCATCAAAAACACTATGGACACTTGAAGCGGATGAAGGTCAGGTTGATATTGACACTGAATGACTCCGACTGAAATTCCTATTCTATTCCCATTGATACTTCGGCAACACATTTTTCAATCTGACTCTGTTGCCCTCAGAGGCAACTGTTGTTGTGATTTTGGGCGTTACAAAAATAAATTGAATTGAATTGAATTCAGTTGTTTGGCGCACATAGTGAATGATTTAAGGGGATTACCTAGGTGTGAACCCTCTTTGACAGAAGTTACTCTCTCATCACCTCATCTCTCATGGATGCATAAATAACATTAGAATATTAATATTAATAATACATGTTATATCCTCTCTCTCAAACCAGTACATGAGGTAACTTTTATGGTTGGGCACAGAGACTTGGGGTGTTCAATATTTATGGATAACATTTGCATTTAGCTGAAGTGAAAAAAAAGGTCACTCAAATGTCAGTCTCAAACCCGTTTCCCGGGTGAAGGGAGCCCGCCTATCCTACTCAGCAAAATTATCTTACTCGATTTTATTGCTGGATGGATTGAATAGTTTCCCCATCAATTAATTAGCGCTCTATTATTAGAATACTGCCCGTATTTCTGACTTACGTCTAATAATTAGAAACATAAACAAAACCTTAGCAAATACTATAAAAAATATTTTTGAATTAACTTGTTGACACTTGGCACAGCTGTTGCTTCGCTTCTCCTCTGCACATGCTCAGTTCAGCACAACCTGCGACCGTCCAAGATTCCCACAGGTTTATTCAGTGTGGTTTGAGGCTGCGTTGTCCTCAGAGTGCATGCTCAGACCAGTAAAACAAGCTCCACTCAGATTGTAAAACCACATGTTAAAGAGCGGAGCATGAACATGGCCACAGGCTGCACTGGTGTTGAAGAAGAACCCAGCTTCCCGTAGTACTGCTTAGCGCCCAGAGGCCACTAAAATACACTGTGACTTCCAGCCAAGCATCAACAGGAGTTTGGGTGGGAAACAGGCTTATTTGGATATATTTTGGAACAATTTAAATACATGTGTGACAAACTGTCTCTATCCGTCATCTTACCTTCCTCTGCAATTGCTGGTGGCTCCACTCTTAGCTCCTCCAGCTCCTCTTCATTGCGACCTGAACGAATAATCAACCATTTGTTACATTTATACTTTAAATAAAATGTGTAATAATGTACTCTGTATGTGCAGTAGGTACCTTCTCTTACTTCCTGGACAATGTCATCAGGCAACGAGAAGCTCTTCTCCGAGTTTGGAAATGGCAATATCTCAGACTCATGCTGCAATAAACAAAACCTGCTTTGAACCTAACCAGGTAAAAACTAAACAGACTATCCACAGCAGAGTTTACTTAACATACCAGGGCCTGCATGTCGTACATCGTGCCTAAATGTTCCCAGATGAGGTCAGAGGAAACCTGGCGTCCGATGTTCTGACTGAACTTGTCTCTAATGCACATCATGTGGAAGTGACGATTTACTCCTGAAACATAACAGAACAGTTTATACCAAGGTCATATCTAAAAAATAACTGGAATAAGTGAGAAACAACGGGGACACCATATTTTTGTTTAGGTTTTTGAAGAATTATAAACTCGTGGAATAATTAAAATAGTAAAGTTAGATCAGTTGCAGCAGCCTTGTTGTTTTTAGCCGTTAGCTACAAAGCTAACAAGTGCTAACCCAACAAAAAGTTCAAAATGCAGCCACGACTTGTACATAAACCTTTAATCTACAATGTATACAACGTTACCAGTGTGGCTTGTTATGATGGTTTAGTAGATATACGCTCTGTGTTGTTTATTGCGTTTGTGTTTTAGGAGTAAATGAGCATGCTAACAGTACCATAATTGTAGATGGTGCTAATGCTAACAGTGCACATTATTCTGTCTGGGCACACTACACTGACCCACGGGCTTGTGTCCGATCATTGCGTGGAAGAGACACACTTCCACTTCATGGCTCCAGATGACCGGCTCCTCTGCGGGAACCAGGCCAGGCTCTGGGGGCTTCTCCTCGGCCTGGTTCAGCGTCAGCTCGGCCTCTCCCATGCCGCTCTCCGGGGCTGTTCAGAGCCGCTGCCGAGTGAACACAGCTCGGTGTGGCCCCGGGTCTCTGTCGCCGCTCACTCGCTCGCTCAGCCCCATCTGCTGTTAGGACATGGTATTGCTGCTCGTGGATATAGTGAAAATCCTGTTAAAGGTGTTCTTGTTGTCAGTGATGTGATTTCAACTTACAAAAGATTAAGTGACCATTATTTGATCTCATTTAAATCAAATACACCCACTACACAAATTCAGATGGAGGGCAGTATATTAATTTATGGGAGATTTACAGTTTTTGAAAGAAATCCCAAACTTATGACGCACAAATATTACCATTATTTGTTAACTGGATTGGTTCCACAAGCTTGTTATATTAATCTTAGGGCTTTAAGCGCTTTCAACTGAGAAGATCACACATTTGGGGTGGAGTGATGGCACAATGTCTAAAGCTAAAAAAATGTTGTACTGAGTTTGAACTTTGTGTCAGTATTTGTTTCACGTGAAGGGTAATAGTGTTGTAAGTGACACATGTTTTTATATATATATATATATATATATATATATATATATATATATATATATATATATATATATATATATATATATATTTATTAAGTGACATCAATATTCCATATATTTCTGTTATGGGAGGTTTTTATGGGAAAGCTTACTCTATTGCCACCACCTCTGCCCATTTATCTTAATCCTTAATGTTTTAAGTTTAGTTGAACAAAAGACTGAACTCAGACTGCAAGTTATTTATTGTTGTCACGGTTGTTTTACACATTCCAAACAGATACTTATTACAAAATCAAAAGAAAAACACACTGTGTCTTTCCTGAGACAGTTTTAAATATTGTTTCACAAAAAAAATATTTTCCACAACAAACCAACGTGCACACATCTACACACTGCAAATTGATGACATTAGTTCCAGAATTGTATCTTCAGTGCAATTCCTTTTAAATATTTGCATGAAGTCCCCTTATAGATTCTGGTAAAGTTTGTTAGTAAGAAGTTGGTGGGACCTCACAGTTATCTTCAAAAAAAGGTAAATCCTATAGGCTAAACTAAAATAAGAAGTTCATGCTCCAGAAGAACCCTTTCAAAGCCAAACTGAAATACAAATGCACTGCAAAATGCCACAAACTGTGATCAAATAGTTGGATGTGTTCATAAAAGAATGATTTTGCCAATATTTTAAGAACATTTGACCTTGAATCACAAACAGAAACAGACTCTGAATAGAAACAAACAAAACTCAAAGATCCAAAATCTTCAAAATCCAGAGTGACAGTTTATCTTCACTCCACGATCTGAGGAGATAAGAAACAAAATTATAATCTTGAATCCTAAACGTTAACTGAACCAGGACTAGGCCAGATCCAAACCAATATAATAGTGTTGCTTGATAATAGTATTGTTCTGAAGCAGTTGGATGGTGATAAGCATCACTAGTCCTAATGAAATATACTTTTTTAATCCTGAAAAAGCATGTTTGAATGTTTGAATGAGTTTTTAAAACTGTTATATTCACCTTTAAATAGTCATTGCATATATTTTCAAGCCTTCAAATTCAACGGTCTAAATACATTCAGAGATAAAGAACTGCAGATAAAGAATTTCCACCACTTTTTAATCCTACCATTAGCAGTTTCAACCAAGTAACAGGAAATGTATAAAAAGGATTTCACATCCTTGATAAGACTTGAAAAGCTATGCATTGAATATAAATTGAAATGTATACCGCAAATTCTGTGGATGAAATTCACAATGAAAAATAAATTATGAATAATAATAATAATATTATTTCAGGGTTGAAAAAGAGTTAAGACATTAACCAGCATTTAAAATTCCAAATCTGATGAAACAAATGATCTTCTATAGAAGTATAGCAGGTCTGTTGTGTACTACAGTAGAATTGTTTTGTGTACCTGTGCTGTAACTTTGACCATCTGCTCACGAGTTCTGATTCGCAGTTTGTTCACAGTGGTTTCTGCAATGTCTGCGCGCTCTTCAGCGTCGTCTAATTCGTGCTGGATTTTTCTGTAGCGAACACTATTGGAGCTCACATGCTCCTCCTGATGGACACAACAGGGACAGGAGAACTCAGTATGTGGTAGTATACAGTAAAGTACATAGGCAAATAGTTGAATAGTCGTTGTAATTGTGCAGTACTGACAGCATTCTCGGCCTGTCTCTTGAAGCTCTTCACTTTAGTCTGAAGTTTGTCCACGAGCTCCTGCATCCTCAGCAGGGACTTCCTGTCTTCTTCAGACTAGAAAACACATATTTATTATAGCCCCGGTCCCCTCCTTATCTGCCTGTCTTTTCCCAATTGTCAAGCAATACAATTGTCAAGCTGTTGCATTGTTGCTAATGTTTAGTAGTCATAGTAGTAGTACAAGTAATATTATTTATGTGTTTTCTCTACCTGAGAGGTGAGCTCCTTCAGTCGCTTCTCGTAGCGTCTCACTCCTTTGTGGTACTCCTCACTCTTCTTCTGTTCCACCATCAGTTCTGTTTGCAGCTCCCGCACCTGCAGAGTAGTGAGCTGGGTCAGAACCCGAACCAGTGCAACACCATGTCCATCCCATTGGGTACAAGTACTCAGTAAAGACTACTGAGTACAGCAGGAATCTCCACTGTTTGTTTTTTAGGTCTACATAAAATATACATTCATACTATACTATACTATACTATACTATACTATACTATACTATACTATACTATACTATACTATACTATACTATACTATACTATACTATACTATACTATTGTTTACATTTGATCCATAAAGGTTATGGAGTGAAGTGAGCTGACTTGAGCCTGGATCCTGATAAAGAGGACCTAGCTTGTTGTTCACTGTGCACATTTTAGGTTAATGTGAAAACTTAAGAAGACTTGCTTTAGACCAAGTTCTTACCCGGTTCTCCAGCTTGAGCAGTTGTTTCTTGCCTCCCTTGAGAGCCATCTGTTCTGTCTCGTCTACTTTGATCTGCAACTCTTTCACCGTCACCTCCATGTTCTTCTTCACTCGCCCCAGATAAACACTGCTGTCCTGTTCCTTCTTCAGCTCCTCGGCCATCAGTGCTGCCTACAAGAGAGGCATTCAAACAGTATTTACTGGAACCATCAGCATGTCTGCAGGGAAGAGAATACGGTAGTAGCAGGCCCACTGCATTTCTGCTTAGGTTGCCCTAAGCAGAAATGCTCAATGGTGCCCCCATTCAAAACATAGAGGTTTTATGTCCGTAATACAACCTTAAGTTGACTATTTATTATATTGTTTATGGGTTAGGGTTGTTTTTTTATTGCATGTAGGATATGAGGGCCCTCATCTAAGAGGGTTTCAACTAAAATAATTATATTTTCTGTATTTGGGTGCATTTGTGATCCGATATCATTAACAACTCCGCCCCTGCTCCAGAGTCACCCGAAGCCCTTCTCCTGCTCCTCTGCAGAAAAGAGCGAGGCTCTAACGCTACAGGCTGCAAACTATTGACACTTTCTGTTGCATTTATGAAAACATAATTTAGACATTTATAAGAAGTTGAACCACTTTGGCTTTGCACACGCCGTGGTGTCAGCTCAACACATCGCACATCTTGTTTCATTCATTCCCTCTTTTTCATGGTTTCTAATTGAAGATGAGGCCAAATTTTGTTTCTTGTGGTAATATATGTATGGGGATCAAATCTGTTCCCAGCTGTTCCCCTGATCCGTCTGCATCCGTTTAAACTGTGGCTTGTGTAGCTGCTGAAGGGAGGAGGTTGGTTTATGCAGTAATCATTTTAATAAGGTTTAGTAATAGGCATTCTTCTGTGGGAAGCATCTGAAAACATTGGACATCAAACAAATATTACCCAGCAGAAAACAGGACATCTCTCTTATCAGCCCATTGAGCTTACGCCTTAAGTGGTGATCTCTTAAGAGAGATCAAAAGGGGGAATGAAGGGAATACCAAATATATTAACTTTACTAAATTGTATTAAACTGTACTTTGATATACGCTGAAACTATGAAGGGTTTAGTCCTTACACGCAAACGCGGACACACATATCCCATTGTTCCTCTAGGATGCACCCTTTGATAAGAAGCTTGAGAACTGCAGACAAACTCAAGGACAACTCCATATAAGGCAACAGCGACGAATTATGTGCGTTATGTGCATAATGGGAGCAGCGGCACTGAGTACTAGTTCAACTGTAGTTCACTGGACAGTTTGGATCAGACTTACATCAGTGATGGCCTTTTTGGCTTTTTCATCTGCATTCCTGGACTCAGTTAAAGCCTTGTCCACTTCTCCACAGAGCTGAGATAGATCAGTCTCAAGCTTTCTCTTGTGGTTCACCAGACCTGTGTTCTAAATAAGAAGAACCAGATTTAACAAGATCAAATTGGTACAAATCGGTCCGAATCAGACTAGATCCTTATGAATCAGTTAATTTCCTTGCAGTACCTGAGTGCTCAGCACGTTGACTCTTTCGGACACCTCCACCAGTTCATGCTCAGCACTCCTTCGGGATCGATCTGTCAGGTCCAGCACCTCCTTCAGTTCATCCTTCTCTGCCCCCATCAGGGAACAGCGGCGCTCCAGTAGAGCAATCTGTTCTTTCAGCTGGTTCGACGCCTGTAGCTTCTCCTCCAGGTCAAGCTGTTGCTCCTTCACCTGATACAGGACAGAGACAAAGCCACAGGTCAGACTATATACTATAATAGTCTCACATACAGTATACAATACCAATAAAGGCTGAGATCGTACAAAAAAACACGCAAAAATAAAGAAGGATGTATAAGAAGTGTAAGTTAAGAAAAAAAAAATCAAGCGGGGAATTGGTTTCAAAAAGGGCCTCTGCTTTTTAACGGTCTGTCTGAACCTGAGGTGAGTCATAAGAGGGGGCGGTTTTAGTAGGCGGGGCATAGTGGGCAGAGTATGGATGAGTAGACAGACCCAGGAAGACTTGCTGATTGCAATGCTTTCAGCTAATGGGATCCATTTAAATAAACAAATAGACAGAGTGATGGGTGGGTGAAGTTACCTGGGTCTGCAGCACTCTGATGACCCTCTGACTCTCGGCCGCCTGCCGATGGGAGTGACTCAGTTGAATCTCCATCTCATTGAGCTCTGACTCCATTTTCTTCTTCTGTCTTTGTGCCTCACTCCGACTGCGGCACTCAGCTTCCAGACTAGATTGCAGCGTCTCCAAAGCGTGCTGCTGGTTCCTCCTGGTGGATTAACGCAAGTATTGCATTTTGGATTAAAATTAATTAATACTACTGTCTGTATGCATCCGATGTTCCCGTTAGGGTTAAAATGTCTATTTGTGGTCCAAGCCGCATGCAAAACTGATATTCAAGCATTGCTGCTGGAAAGGTCTTTAAACGTTCGGAGGTAGTACCGCAGGTTGTCAATCTCTTCATCCTTCTCTGAAATCTTGCGCTCGATCTCAGACCTCACTTGCTGCAGCTCCACCTGAACTCTGATTGTCTTTGTTTCCTCATGCTCCAGTGTTCCCTAATAATACAATCACATGAACAAAAGTGTCATTACAGCAGTAAAACATTCTGCTCTCCATTTGTATTTTTTACATAAATGTAATTATCCTAGTATTCCCTATAGCATATCAGAATATAAGGTACAGTAACAAACACTGTATTTGCTTGCGATATATTGTACGCATGACTTTACTATACTTCTAACAACGCGTGCCTCCTTGCACTTTTGCACTAAATATCATGATACCTCTACATCCTCCAGTGCCGCCTTGATGTCGCTCTTCTCCACGTCCAGAACCTTCTTCATCCTCTCAAGCTCCAGAATGGTCTTCCCTTCATGGCCCAGATGGTCTGTGAGGTCCATAATCTCATCTAGACCAATTAGAGAGCACAGAGTCAGTCACATTGCAGATATAAGTCCTTATCCTGTTCCTTTTTCTGTGTCAGTGTAGTATACTTTGCATTTATAGTAAATCTCAACCCAGTTTCAGAAGTAGTACATGGCATTACCTTGCAGGTTCTTGTTGTCGCGATTGACTGTCTCAAGTTGTTCTAGAGCCTCTTCGTAGCAGTTCTTCAGTTTGAATAGTTCAGTGCTGAGACTGCGTGACTCCTTCTGCGAGATCTCTAGCTCACCCTGGCTCTCTTCAAAACGTTGCTTTGCCTCTGTTAGTAACTGTTCACAAAAAGACCAGCAATAACATAACTAACCAGTAAAAGCTATGCTGAGAAATTGTGCTTTGGATTTTAATGGACAGAATGTGGTCCATACCATGTCAAAGTTCCTGCTCTTTTTGTCTAGGGCTAAAGCATTAGCATTAGATCTCTCTAGTTCCACCACTAGGTCCTCAATCTCGGTCTGCAGTCGGAATTTGGTTTTATCCAGAGAACAGCACTTGGCCTGGGACGCCTCCACTGCTTCCTCCAGAGACTGCAACTTCACTAACAGTTTTTTCCTGAAACAAACAGGGAAGAGAAACGCCAGACCCATTATAGTCCGACTGGGCTGGTCAGACAGACTGTGGTTGTTTAGTGGGTTCTGCCAACTATAAAACATGTGACAGTTGAAGCCTTTGCCTGTTGAACACAACTTGCAATGTGTAACAGCAATGTAAGCCATTCAAATGAGGTTAAAGAGCCCACCGTCCCTAGTATAAGGATTATTGGTCACTTGAGTGAAACAGTTAGGAGTGCAGATTAATGTGAACCTTTAGGGTGCATACTCTGTGTCCTCTCTCATAATAATCCTTGTGTACCAGGTCTTAGATATGCTGCATGTGATGCAGTTCTTACTTGGCCTCTTCCAGCTCCTCGATCCTCAGCACTGCGTCAGTCTCATACTTGGTTCTCCACTGCGCCACCTGGTTGTTGGCCTTAGACATTGCCCTCTGCAGTTCAGTCCGAGCCTCCTGCTCCTCCTCTAACTGCTCCCGGAGGAGGCTGCCGTCATGGCGCAAGGACTGGACTGCATGGGCTAGAGCCACACGAGCCTAAGATAACAAATAGAATCTTTTGGTATACTCTGTAACGAAATACAATATATTCAATAAACGATTGCTGATTTCTCTTCTTCCGTTCTGAGAGATTGTCAGCACATTCTACAATCTGAAATCTATAAACTGTACAACAGGCACACACCCATCATAACCTCTGCACTTGATCCAGACCCAGACAAGTCCAACATTTACCTTGCTCTCCTCCTCCAATTGTCTCTTTAAATCCTCAGAGTTCTGAGTAAGCCCCGCCTTTGAACGTTGCAGCTGACCAATCAGAGCGTCCCGTTCCTCCAGTCGACGGCTGTACTCCGCTGCAACAACACACAATGCTTTGATACATTCTTTTTTTTTTGGACAGGAAAGATTAGAATGGATGAGAGCGGAGGGAGGACATTCAGGGAATCGAACTCACAACACTGCGGCCGGCTGCACATGAAGCCTGTCATACATGTGCTGCGCCGAACACTGGGCAGCATGCTTTGTTACATTCTATAGGTAATATGTCAGTGTAATCCCTCATTCGTCCAGGCGTGTTCCAAAGTAGAAAAAGCTTCAGTTGTAGTCATCTGGACTCAGTTAGAAAAAATAGACGTTTCGACTTTCATCCAAGAGTCATTGTCAATAAAAGAATTTAGGTCGAGAACTCCGATATTTATACTATTCTGTGGTAAGTCCAGCCCATTGGGAGGAGCCTTCCTGAAGAGGAAAGAGTTGTTTGTTTCAACAGAAACTTACCCTCTTGGTATCTACCGAGCCTATTCAACCCTTTAATGGGCTTAGTCTCCCCTTTGTCTTTGTGAGACCCTGGCTCACCCACCCTGAGGACCTGATTAGCATCTAAATGTCCTGGTACTGGTCCTCTACCTCTCCAGGGGTTCAGGATCCCATTGTAGACTACAGGAAGATTGAACCTTAGACCTCCGTTTCTGTTTAAAGAAGGTTTTTCTTTTTTTAACAAAAATAGCTTCCTTCACTCCTTTTTCAAACCATCTTTTCTCCCTGCTTAAAACCTTCACCTCACCGTCTTCAAACGAGTGATTAGAGGCTTCAAGATGGAGATGCACGGCACTCTGAGGTCCTGAACTAGTATTTCTTCTGTGTTGATAGAGCCTCTTGTGTAGAGGCTGTTTAGTCTCACCTTTCTTCACTGCATTGGATAGAATAAACTACATTCCTCTGTTTTTGAGTCGGCAACTTGTCCTTAGGATGAACCAGTTTTTACCACAGAATAGTATAAATATGGGAGTTCTCGACCCTAATTCTTTTATTGACAATGACTCTTGGATGAGAGTCGAAACGTCTATTTTTTCTAACTGAGTCCAGATGACTACAACTGAAGCTTTTTCTACTATTCTATAGGTAAGACTGAAGTAAAACAAGGCAAAATCAGCTTTGACACAGACCTGCCAATCTACATGCTGTTTATACCAGCTAATAACCAAAAAGGATTCAACTCTGTCAAAGCCAGGTCTAAATCAAGTTATACCTGTCTCGGTGAGGGCACGGGCCTTTGATGTAGATGCTTCTGTGAGTTGCCTCTGGAGGTTCTCCACTCGATTCCGGCTCTCTGTCAATTGATCCTCATATGACCGACACAACTTCTCTGCTGCACCCTGATACAAAACACAAAAACTGTTAAGGTCCTTTGAAACCTCTCAAGATGGTTGTCAATTTGTATCTCTCGAAACCTGTATACTTCAACCCAGGCCTAGTCAACCACAGGCTTTTACCGATTCATCCTAACGTAGTTCTGGTTTGGTTACTGTTTAAGCCCTGGCTTTACCTTGGTCCTAGTGAGGGACTCTACGGTAGAGGCCAGGTCATCTGCGTGGAGCCTGGTTTCAACCTTCTCCTTCTCCAGTTTTTGCTTGGATCTCTGGAGGTTATCAATCTGCTCGCTCAGCTCGGTCACAGTGTCCGAGTGTTTCTTCCGGAGAGTGGCTGCAGTTGTCTCATGGTGAAGCCCTGCCTCCTCCAGCTCCCGCCTCATCTTCAGGAAGTCCGCCTCTCGCTTCCTGTGTGCACAAAAAAGTAAACCATAAATAATGGTTGTACGTAGCAAGTTGTAATTAGCTGAAGATACCCAAGAGTGAGTACAGGTCTATAGAGTACCTGTTGAGAGCGATCTGAGCAGCTGAAGCACCACCCGCCTCTTCTAACTTCTCTCCCAGCTCCTCCAATTCTCGTGAAATGTCGTTCCTCTGCCGCTCCGCCTTCATTCTCCAGGCTCTCTCTGCATCGAGAGCCTCCTCCAGCTCCTCAATACGTGTCTGAAAGATAAAGTTTGGCTCAAAATGTCATTGACTAAAATGCCTCACTACTCACGACTACTTCTCAGACTGTCACTGAAAAGATGCCCGCATAACTTTTACATAACTTAGACTGAATCTAACTCCAGTGTAACTCAAATCTCAAACACACCTCAAGCTCTTTGATTTTCTTCTGCAGCTGAGACATTATGCTCTGTTCATCCTCAAGTTTGGACTGAAGCTGGGCTAGCTGCCCCTCCTTCCTGCAAAATACCAAGGTCAAACCAGGTCTTATCAATTTTAAACAAGTATTTTAGACAAGTATACTTCTTAAGGCGGTCTTCCAGATTATCCTTCTGGGTCTCCAGGTCCCGAACTGACTCCTGGGATAGTTTCAGGTCTCCTTCCAATTTGCGACGTGTCTTCTCCAAGTCCACACGCGCCTTCTTTTCCTGCTCAAGGCTGCTCTCTACCTGTAAAAAAGGAAAGAAAGGCCAAAAATTCCGCCATTAGGTGTGGTTTTCCTTTCCCCCTCAGAAATCTGGCATCTGAATTAGGATTTACATGGTCAACTTGTTGTTCCAGTCTGGATTTGGTTTTGCACAGAGCCGTGACCTTCTCCTCCTGGGTCTGCAGATCCTGGAGAGCCTGCTGATGGGCGTCCTGCAGAGCTGACTTCTCTCGACCCAGAACCAGGATTGACTCATCCAGAGTGCACATCTCCTGAGACAGGTTCTTCAGCTGAAAACAAGGCCAAGAATGACTGAAGTTTAATCCTGGTTCAGACCTGGTTTTCCCCTGGTTTTCCTCACCTTGTTCTCTACCCCATGCCTGTCTCGCTCCACTCTGGACAGGGTCAGTTCCAGCTGGTCCACATCTCTCTTCAGCGTCACTACCTCATCTTCCAGAACACGTTTCTTAGCTGTAAGTGTGGCACTGACTTCCTCCTCATCCTCCAGTCGCTCATGCATATCCTTCAGACGCTGGTCCAGATGGATCTTTGACTGGATCAACTGATTACACCGGTCCTCTGCATCTGCAAGATTATCCTGCTCCTGAAGAGAAAGAGGAGAGGGGGCTCCAGGATTGTATTACTACTTCCCCACACTTCAAAATAACTTAAATTAGCTGTGATTTATAGCCATTTTATGGATCTTTCAATTTGCAACTACACTGTTCAGTGACAACTAACACAAAGTCCAAGCATTCTGTCCATAACGAAATTATACTATTATTAGCTATTAAACATTAAGGACTTAGAAATATAGTGGTAAATAAATAAGAATTTATATCAGTAGTAGAAAAAGATTCAGTTGTAGTCATCTGGACACTGAAATACAAGATGTTTCAACTCTCATCCAAGAGTCATTTTCAATCTGCGGATCTAATCTGAGAACTCTAATATTTATCCTACTTTGGGCTAAGCCCTGCCCACCGGGCGGAGCCTCCTGATGATAGCCTGTCCTGTTTATCTGTTTGTTTGCACAGTTTTAAGTTTCATCTTAAACTAATCTTCTTTGTTACCCTAACAGCCCTGTAATGGGCCATAGATATATGTTGTGTTGGATGAACATCAGGATTTCCATGGTATGACATTTAAAACAGTGCAAACTGAATATTTTTCTACAATGTAACACTCGTTACTGGACGAATGAGGGATTACACCGACTAATTTAACAGTAGTATACTGCAGAGAAGGAGCTTGTGACTTGTGTGAGACTTACGGCCTGTAACTGGAGGGACAGATCATTCTTTTCTTGAACCAGAACCACCTGGCGCTCCTCAGCCTCCCGGCGCTTTCCCTCCGTTCTAAATATGACATTAAAAATGAAGGTGTAATCCCACCAAAACATGCTAAGATCTGGGGTAAATTCTGGTGGGCTACTTGTCAAAAGCCTCCTTGAGTTTAGTGAAGTCATCGTTGAGGGTGGCGAGTTCTTTCTCCACTTGTGCGCTCCGGAGTAAGGGGCGGAGTTTATAGAACAGCATCATCCATGGCCAGGTACGCACAGAGAAGAAGGCGCGGAGGTTGAACTGGATCACCACCACTGCATCCCTGCAGCACACAGAGGGCTCAGACTATGACAGAAAAGGTCTGAATAATGTCTTCTAACATTGTAGAATTGTCATGTATGATCTGCACCAAACACTTCACAAAACATTTTCATAACTAATGTAAAGTACAGGAGCACCTCCTGTGTTTGAGAGAGAGTTTTGTGAACTGTTTGAAGAGGGCTATCCTAACACCCAAACACAAGATTTATAACATGTATTGCTTCACCCATTGATTCTGCAGAAGTTCACAATGCTTTTCAGTCCTCTGGGACATTTTCTCTTTTGTTTTTCCTGACAGACCATGCCTTTCTCTGCTAATCCACTTGTCAAGCCCATAAACTATGCTGTATTACGAAGTAACAATTCAGTAACGCCATATTTAGTCAAAATTGAGTAACAATTAAAAAAAAAACATAAATTTTTACTTTAATTCATAATTCAACACAGACACTACTGTGTCTATGTAGACATTCACTTCTGCACTACATCTATAAATTTAAATGTAAATTTTGTGTACATACTTACATATAGTAAATTTAAATTGTTTTTCGTTAATGCATACCTTATTTGATATATTTTGCTGTACTATTATTCATTGTTGTATGTTGCACCGAATCACCAAAGCAAGTTACCAGCCTGTGGTATTCACTAACAATAGCAATAAAACTTTTCTGATTTTGATTTTAATATAGAGCTTGAAGGTCAAATCAGTTGTGATGGTTGTTATTTGCTAAATAGTTATCATATGGTAATACATAAATACACTACCATAAGTGTATTTCAATCATTCACAAAGAGGAAAACATAATTTTTTTTCTCACTGTAACAGTGACACTGCAGACACTGCATTTTAGTAGGGCAAAATGGGACAAGTAATGGGACAATGGGTAAGACAGTGTAGCACATTGTCGCACAGTGTGGCTGGCCTGCCTGAGAGCGCCACCTACAGACTGGGACACACCTGTAAAGCAACATCTTGTCGCGCTCCATCCTCATGAGTTTGCCGCGACACATGGCCTGCACCGTGGTCAGAATCTGAGACAGACGAGTGTCCCTCATGTCCTCGAGCAGTCCCAGCAGACCCGCCTTAAAGAACACCTGCCAGAGGTAAAATACAGGTAAAACCCAAAGACAGTATTAAAAGTTATATCAGACAAATGGATGCAGATGACATACAGACAGGAGAACCAGGGAAGATGCATGTTAGACAGGTAAGTTACAGGTGAGAGACAGGTGAGGGACTGGTGTAAAGATAAAGTGTACCTTGGTTTGTCCAAATTTGTACTGCGTGTGGTCAATGTCCAGAGAAGTGAGCAGTTTCTCCACAGCCTTCCTACTATCCACAAACGAGTCCTCCGGGATCGCAGCCGGGTTCAGGATCCGGTACCTGAAGACAAAGACAGGTAAACAGGAGTTTTTAACCTGGTTCAAACCTTCAGTCTTGATTTAGACCTAGTTTAGGCATGGCTCACACTTCAGACCAGATGATGTTCTCCTGAATTTGATCTGGTTCAGACCAGTCTAGTTTTTGTCTCACCTCTGCTTGAACTCTGCATACAGGATCCTGTTGGGAAAGCCTTTTCTGCAGATACGGATTCCCTCTAAAACTCCATTACACCTGAGCTGATGCAGGACCAGGAAAGGTTCCATCACACCTGGGGCAGAAAGCGCATGAGAATTAAACATAGAACTAATATAATTTAATTTGGTATTTTGATAGAAGGAGTAATGTATAACTATAAGCTAATGGTATTTTCTTGGCCCTGTTCTGGATTTTGTAATGACATGACTCAGTACTTAATGACTCAGTACTTAATGAAGGGAAACCATGTTTTTGCAATAAGACTGTACTATTATCTTTGTTTGGACACATGCTGGGAGCTATGTAAGAATATAAAAGGTTTCGGCTCTGACCTGGGTTCTTGGACTCGTTAGGAATGATGCAGCGGACAAAGTGTGGCTGAGTGCTGCGCAGGTTGGCCATCAGTTTGTTCAGGTTTTCCTAAAATATTAAAATCCTGATCAGGAGAATTGTGAGTATGCAGTCTATTTGATCAATGATATGGTAATGTATGAATGATTGTGATTGTAGAGTGCTACAATCGATCAAGGCTGTGTGTGCTTATAGGAGGAGGCCAGGAGGATGGCGAAGGCATTTTGATTTGGAGTAAATATATTTGCAATAACATCAACACGTTTCGACTACTTGCAATATATATATTATATTATATATGTATATTCTATTATAGTTGAGTTCGAGTTGTAGCTGTGGAGACATTCTGACCCCAAGACACAACAAATTGCAATTCTATGTTATTGATGGTAATTTTATAGTGTGCCATAATGGGACTAGTGCAGGTAACTTCACTTATTGATTAGCTCTGCGTTCGTATTGGATTTTTGTAATTAAAATATGAAAACTGCATATATTGTGATTTAATGGACTGACTTTATGGAGCTGTGAAACGGTCTGGAACGAAGCCCCCTTTTTCTTCCTGTGCCTGGTTTCCGCTTTGGGGTCTGATGCTGAACACATTTAAACATTAAACATGTTAATTTATTCAGAATAGTTGATATGAATACAAAGATCTCATGGAGAAACCAACCCATGTCAGAGCTGATGTAGTCATCAAACAGTCCAGCTATCAGCTTGTTGGAGGATTTTTTGAACAGCGTCACCACCGTCTCGTTGAGGGGATCACGGTTCTTATCCAACCAGCCCGTGATATTATAAGGAACCTAAAATAATCAAAGACCAGTTCACACCAAGTGTAGTCCTAGTTTGTGCCCTGTCAATCATTCTAGTCTTTAGCTCTGGTTCAGTCTTGGATGAGCACTGTTACTGTTATACCAGGTCAGTCTTACGTTCCTCTATGGACCTGGTTAATTCCTGGTCTACACCTGTTCTGGCCCTGTTAGTTCTGGTGTTTGAGTAAGATTTAGTGTTGTTAGATCTGTTTAAATCCTGTTTTTTGGACTCACCACTCCTGCATAGTGGTTGACCTCAAAGTGCGTCTCGTATTTGCGTTTCTTGTCAGGTCGTGGTCGGAGGAAGTTTGGAGACTTTCCCAGATGATTGTCGTATAGTTTTGTTTTAAAGCTCTGGTCTGTGGCCTTTGGAAACATGCACTCTTCCTCCATGATGGACAGGATTCCCATAGGCTGAAGGACAGAGGACAGAGGAATGTGTAAGTGTAAATATGTAAGTGTACAATGTTTATAGTAGTTCTAGTAGTACCCGCTCGATGAGGTCAATGCAGGCCTGCAGGTCCAGTCCGAAGTCTATAAACGTCCATTCGATGCCCTCAGTTTTGTACTCCTCTTGCTCCAGAATGAACATGTGGTGGTTAAAGTACTGCTGCAGCTTCTCGTTTGTGAAGTTAATGCACAGCTGCTCAAAGTTATTAAACTGAAACAAAATAAGACTAGATTAGAACCAGGACTAAAACATCATTCATTCAGAGCTAACCAGAACTGACCTAGTTCTAAACCACATTAAATGAATAAGAAACAAGGCCAGAAAATACTGTGAAAGAACCTCAAAAATCTCAAAGCCAGCGATATCCAGGACTCCAATGTAGTATTGTCTTGGCAGAGGGGTGTACAGAGATAGGTTGATGCGACTCACAAGCCACCTAAACATTCGATCATAGGTCGCTTTGGCCAGAGCTGCAACAGCATAGTACACCTGAGATACAAGAAACACACACAAGACTGGGTTGTACCTTAAACCAATACAAAAACAAACCTATTTATTTGTGCACATAATTAATTCTTACTGTGAGCCAACTTGCCTATCCAAAGATTTGTTTAACGGGAGGTGTGTGGTTGTTGCCTGATTT
Source organism: Eucyclogobius newberryi (assembly GCF_026437365.1). Taxonomy (NCBI): domain Eukaryota; kingdom Metazoa; phylum Chordata; class Actinopteri; order Gobiiformes; family Gobiidae; genus Eucyclogobius; species Eucyclogobius newberryi. The sequence continues at coordinate 22,141,729 of NW_027315801.1, forward strand.
ACTGTGTGTCCTTTATTTACACATGGTATGTAAATAGGTGTTTACCTGCTCCACTGTCTGTCCTTTGACAATATACTCGTTGCCCACTTTGACTCTGGGGTTCAGCATACCCTTCAACAGGTCTGCAGAGCTGATGCCCATCAGGTATGCTGCTTTGTCCACACCTGGGTACAGACATACGTACAGCATACTTTATACACAGAACACACATACATTAACATAATATAAAGGTATCCAGCTTTGTCCACACATAGTACTACACCAGAGTGCACAGACACAAGGCTTTTTCCATTCACGTGTAACAAAACAGACACAAATTACAAATTGCTTACTCTCTGTGCCATCGGCCTCGGCCTGCTCCTCTCTCTGTTTCTTCTTGAACTTCATGTTTCCGAAGTGCATTATGGCCCCAACTATTTTATAACAGCTGTACTTCTCTTCCGCTGTGAAGCCCAGGATGTCCATGGCATGCTGCGAAACAATAAGTGAATTAGTTATCACTTGAGGCTGTTTCAGGGAACATCCCACATTATGTATTGAGATACGGGCAGAAATACCTATTGTTATTTAGCCTCTGCCCTATACAACCACAGAAGTGGGATCATTTACTATAATTGATCTGGTTATGGGTTTTCATTTTGGAATAACGGTGATTAGCACATGAATATTTGATAGTTTGTTCAAATGTGCACCAACTTTTCAGGAGGGGGCAGTCAGCTTGTCTCAATAGAAATGTGCTTGTGTTGCCTACAATGTTCCACAGTGTGGCATTTCATATATGTGTATCTTCTCTTTATTCAATTACAGGCGTTTACTGCTAAATAAAACATGATTTCTTACAGTGAGCCAACTTGCCTATCCAAAGATCTGACCTGTAGATTTCTCTATTAGTGTCACATGCTTGTCTCTATGGAGATAATAATGAATAATAATGCCATATTGTTGAACATTCCAGGGAAAGCAATATTCATGAGGAAAAGCAGGTGGTGGACCTGAAAGGCTTATAGTCCTATTAGTCCTTTCCCATTTATGTTTGTTCAGTAGAGTTAGACTTGACTCTTACATCAGTGAGCTTAAGCTCCTCTGCATCGCTTATGCTTTCCACAGTGGTTACTCCCTGAGAACAGAAGTGGTAGTCATATGGGTTTGTGGTCACCAGCAGCATATCTGTGAAGAATGAAAATGTATTAACAATCAAGTCAAGTCAAATTTCTTTAAAAAGCACATTTTAAAAAAACACGACCTCGGAACATCTAAGATCATCAATCAATAAAACTGTATTAGCAATAGCTTTAACATATTCCACTTGGGGTTGTGTTGCTTTGGTTCCTCCTTGGAATGTAGTGGTGAAGGTGTGGGGCAGGTTTTCTGATAGGAAACCCACTGATGCAGAGTGAGCAGGCTTACCTTGCAGCTCTGGCTTCTGACTAGACAGAATCTGGTAGTAGATATGATAGCTCCTCTCTCCTGGCTGCTGGAAAACTACTCTGGATTTCTCCAGAAGATCTGGGACAAAATACACAAACTCAGTGAGTCATAAGTGTAAAACAGTTTAAAACATATGAACATCGTTCAGTAGTAAACACACTCACAGATGTTGATGTCGGCTGAGGCCAGTTTGCCAGTTGTTCCAAAGTGAATCCGGATGAACTTCCCCTTAATTGAAATATTATATAATGATTAATGATCATGTGAATTCCCCTCTTTGTAATTACATGTGTTATGTTTCAGTACAAAGTGAATCATACAAAGCGTGAAGAGTTGTCATTGCGAATGGTCTTGGCGTTTCCAAAGGCCTCCATGGCAGGGTTTGCCTCAATGATTTGGTCCTCGAGAGAGCCCTGAGAAAGACCAGAACACAGTTTAAGACAAGGCGCAGACCAACTTTTATTTAAGTATGTTAAGAATAAGTAATTTCTCTCATTTATCAATATCTAGAAGGGTAAAAAATAAACTAAATAAATAAATAACAATAATGCATTGAATACAGTAATATAAATATATAAAAAAGTATTTTGGCCTCATGGGAGATTATTTTATTACTACAATTACAAACATTACAAATCCACACACTATTGTAATGTGCTGTTTAACCACTCTGCTACAATGAGCTAACCACAGTGAAAAGCAGATGTTTTTACTCCTTTCTTGATGTTCTCTCCTAGGGATGCAATGATGGCAAAGTACTGGATCACTCTCTTTGTGTTGACGGTTTTCCCAGCTCCAGACTCACCACTGAGAGAAAAGAGTGAGAAACAGAGTATAATCTGGGTTTTTTCACACTTTTTTGGATTTATATACAATGACCACTCAATAAAAATAGATGTACGTGATCAACATGGACTGGTTCTCGCGATCTGAAAAAAGAGAGATTTTTAAACATTGAATTGGGACAACAGTTGCTTGGTTAGTGGAAACCTTTAAACTTACTCTGCAGCAGGTCGGTGTAGGCATTGTCAGCGATAGCGTAGATATGGGGCGGAGTCTCCTGTCGGCGACGCCCTTTGTAAACCGTGATAACCTGCTGAGTGTAAACTGGGAGCCACTTATAAGGGTTCAGGGTGACGCAGAACAGGCCTGAGTATGTCTAGAGCACACAGAGAAAGAGTGACATCTCATAATAAATAATAATCAAGTAGAAGTATTTTGCAGTCATTGAAAAAGTATTTGGTGAAACATTTCTTGACAATTGACAACTGATTTGATTTAGATTTGGTGTAAACAATACGATATATACTATAGACAATACATGGGTTTACTTAAAAAAAAAACATATTGCATAGTTTTACATAGTAATTAATAGGGATGTAAAAATAACCGAAATAGTGTGATATTGTACCATGAAATGTCTCAAAATAATATTGTGTATAATATATCACAAATTACAAGCTTCTATGCTTAAAATGCACTATTTGTAAATACACAAAAAAAACTGAGGGAACAACACAGACCATGATGCTTTCCTCCATGTCAGTGGACACCATGAAATATTTAATTTTATGTTTTGGAAGAGGACATTAATTATTTGTACCAAAGGCTTCTCAAGTCTTTTAAAAAGCAATTCCGTTAGCATCTTCAAAATAGCTAAATAGATATTGTACAGTGAGATTTGGATATCGTTACGTCCCTTCTAATAAGTAGCTCGAATAGGTGAGTTTGACTGTTTCTGAGTGGTTATAGGGCGTGTGAATGAGAGCATGCTCCGTCCTTACATAGATCATCCACATTGCGTATCTCCTCCTCAGGTTGAACAGGACTGACGGCTCATTGAGGTGAGTTAACATGGCCATGTCTTCAAGCATGTCAAACTTTGGAGGGTTCATTGGCTTTAGGTCGTCCTCCTTCACAATCAGGAACTGAACCAGGATCAGAATCAGGTCCAGAAACAAGAACAGAGCCAGGGCCCGGACCACAGAGAGGGCCAGACCAAGACCAGAGGCCAGATCAGGTCAAGAACACAGAGAGATAAGAACCAAAGTTATTAAATAATCAACATAACTCGACACTAGTGGCCTTGTTAGGAGTTTAGCTGTGGTTTAGACTTTAGGTGCAAGTAGCCATGAGGGTTTAGGAGGCAGGATTTAACTGATTCTTCATAGTTTGCTTAGTAGAGTTGGGCTAATAACTTTTTTGGTGGTAGGGCTCAGGCCAATTGAGAGAGTGTAGGATTTACCCGTCCATCCTTGGTCTCCACAGTGCTCTTGTCTCCGTTCAGTTCTTTGACCTCCACCTCCACATAGGCTTCCACCTCATCAGGCATCCACACTCTCTTAGTTCCTTCAGAGAACCAAGAAAACAGGTCTAAACCAGGACTTAACAAGGTATAACTTGACTTGACGTGCACAAATTGAGATCAATTTACACTAAATGAAGCTCAGACCAGGTCTGAACTCAGATTTAAACTGGTCTCAATTAAACATGGTCTTACCATCAAAGGCCTGGGCCTTGGCTGCCAACTGCTCAAGGTTTGTAAGTCTGAGGAAACGAGCGGATTCCCCAAACTCTGCCATGTCGAGGAAGTGCGACGACATCTGAAGAGTGATGGAAGGAAGTAAAGGAGTAACGAAGGAGATAAGGACAGAAGAACATGGGAGGACTCAGGTTAGGTTAACAGACATGTCACTGTCAAGATACAGATGAATATGTCTGCAGAGTTTAAAGGACATCTAATGTGAAGGATTTATCTTTGAGGCAAGATCTCTCTCAAATGATCTCAACATTTCAATTACAACAGATCAGGTTGGACAAGACATCCACTGCTGCCACAATTATTAGCTCCTAAATAGATATTTTTAAATACACTTATTTTACTTATTTATTGAACTTTTCTGAGAAACAAAAATATATTTTACAATCGGTCATGCACATTTTTGGATTAGTGGTCTCTGCCTGTCCCATTGAGGGGTATTTTTAGTCCTGGTCCAGATATCGGTCTAATGGTCTTAGTCTCTCTGATGAACAGCTCCATGTGACTCCGTGTGCACAGCAGCTGAGAGCGCACCAAAGTCCCTCTAAACCTGGAATAAACCTGGTCTACAGCCGCGTCTAAGCCAAACTAAATCCTGGACAAAATATGTCTCTCGAGCTAAACCCACAATGCTGAAATGCCTCTGGACTCACACCAGTCCTAGTTCTGGATCAAGACCTGGGAGAAACAAGTTTCCTGATGTTATTATTTTGATCAGAGAAATCCAACCAGTTGTGTAGAGCTGGTGCTGTCATGGGCTCAGACCCAGGTGAACCTATTACCACTTAATCCACAGGCCCCAGGTGAACACAGGTGAACCAGAAATGAAAGCAGAGATCCACACTACACATAGGGTAAATTTAACTTTCAATCTTTGGAAGACTTTGAACATTTCAAATAAATCCAACACAGACTTCCAGTGGTTCACCTGTGAAGGTGTGGTCAAGCAAGAACTAAACCCACCGTGTTATCTCATACTAAATATTCTTAAGAGTGGGTGATGGAAAATTACCTGAAAAAATGCAGAAATGGGAAAAGAAAAGACATTTGGACTTTTGAAAATGTTACAAATAAAAATTACTTCTCTGCTTCTCTCCCTGATCTAGTTGAAAACGTGTAGACACAACACTCCCCCACTAGTGTCTGTGTGCATCACCACATCCTTCCACTCACCTTGCTCTGCTGGTTCTGTCCCAGTCAAGTCCTGATTTATGTAGTTTGTATTTGGGTCCGACTGGTTCTGTTGGTTTTTCCAGATCCAAGTCTGGATTGGACTCTACTCTCTGATCTTTATAACCTCATGTTGATGGTCATGTGACATGAGCGCCGTGTCCTGATTGGTCCGTTCAGGGGGATCTGTAAAAGGCTTTGTCTCTATCTTTGGAGGCTGACTACATTTTACTGTCCATCAGTGACACTGAAACATACAGTGCCTCTAATAATACTGGATCCTCTTGATTGGATTTATTATGAAGTTTTGAATTATAATCATCATCATCATCATCATCATCATCATCATCATCATTATTATTATTATTATTATTATTATTATAGTACTTTTACTTCATGTATTACCTCACCGGTGGGACTTAATAACATCAGCGTGCCTAGGGATGACAGGTGGAAATTAGCTTGAGCTACAATCTGGTACAATGCATCTCCTCATGATACCACTGAGGCTGTGTATCTGTGATGAAACATTTACAACATACAACATAAATCTGTCCATCCTTGGGTCATCACTGTCACATGTGTCTGCTCTGTCTGCAGTTATTAGACAGTTCCTCTTTATATGATCTATATTTGCAAAAAAGAACCTGTTCAGTCACTCACCACAGATTTACTTTCTGCGACCATCCCTCTGTCACTCCTCCCTTTGTCCCCCTGTTATTCAAACACTTTACAATCACTTATAGTACTGACCAGCCACCCCACCCATCCCCATCTCTCCTTCTCTGTTATTTTACTACTCAGTCAGAGATGTATTGTAATGTCTCTCTCTCTCTCTCTCTCTCTCTCTCTCTCTCTCTCTCTCTCTCTCTCTCTCTCTCTCTCTCCTTTTGCGTATGAAGACCCATGATCAGCTGTTCTTCTCTTCCTCTCTCTTAGTGTGTTTGTACACTCTCTCTCCATCCCTCTATCTCAGATCAGCTGTCTGTTTGTTTTAATAAAACCCAGGGCCTGTCTGTCAAATCCAATTGTCAAAGTGAATTATGACACCGCTAAAATGTTGTTTATTACAGTAACTTACGTAGTGTAGTTTCCAAGAAGCAGAAAAGGGGCCAACGGAAAAACTGAATAGAATTTTAGGTGTGCTTCCAGCAAGATGGTTCAGGGTAAGACACATCCTCCAACTCCTCCGGTGGGATCCCGGGGCGGTCCCAGGCCAGCCGAGAGACGTAGTCCCTCCAGCGTGTCCTGGGTCTTCCCCGGGGCCTCTTCCCGGTGGGACATTCCCAAAACACCTCCCCATGGAGGCGTACAGGAGCAGATGCCCGAGCCACCTCAGCTGGCTCCTCTCGACGTGGAGGAGCAGCGGCTCTACTCCGAGTTCTTTCCGTGTGACTGAGCTCCTCACCCTATCTCTAAGGGAGCGCCCAGCCACCCGGCGGAGGAAACTCATTTTGACCGCTTGTATCCGCGATCTTGTTCTTTCGGTCATTACCCAAAGCTCATGACCATAGGTGAGGGTAAATCGAAAGCTTTGTCTTTTGACTCAGCTCCTTCTTCACCACAGCAGTCCGATGCAGCGATTGCATCACTGCAGATGCTACACCGATCCGCCTGTCGATCTCACGTTCCATCCTTCCCTCACTCGTGAACAAAACCCTGAATCCTCCACTTGGGACAAGGACTCCCCACCCACCTGGAGAGGGCAAGCCACTTTTTTCCGCTTGACAACCATGACCTCAGATTTGGAGGTGCTGATCTTCATCCCGGGTTCACGGCTGCAAACTGTCCCAGTGCATGTTGCATTTCCAGGTTTGATGGAGCTGTCAGGACAACATCGTCTGCAAACATGATGGCGTCCTGTGATCCCCAAACTGGAGACACATTTATTTCCATGTGGAAAAATAAAACCACAATCACACTGATTGGGAGAACTCTCCTTTATGGCCACCTCTTCATGTTTTTTAAAGACAGTTTAAGAAATTGTGTTTGAATATTTCCCCACTCAAAAGGACAGTGGGGTTTGGCAAAAACACTTTTTCGTCTTAAGTTTTATATTTCTTATGAAGGTTTATGAACATTTAGATTTAGTTTCTAGCAATCCAATTAAATCCTCCAATACTCTGATCAATATGCTTTTATTGCCACATGACTATATCAATTAAAGCAAGCTGATCAGTGTGATCTGCAAACAATTTAATCACAATTCAATTAAAATTCAAAGAAAGAGCGAGTGAGTACAGTGTACGCCCCTTTCGGAGATTCTCTGATTCAAGATGTTTTGGCACACACACACTTTCCTACCCTGGGCCCACATATATGCAACAAAGTCCATACCTCCACACTAATCCACTCAACTATTTATACTCTGTCCTTTTAAAATAAGAGTATGATGTAAAGCTGTTGTATGAAGTTAATCCACGGCAGATCTGAGAGAGCTGGAGACTCATGTGACAGTCTAATGCCATAAACCATAAGCAAAACTATAACGGGATGAATATTGTACAAGCTTACTGTATGCGGTTATATAAGAAGAGCTCTCATAAAGGTGTCACAGGAACAGAGATAAAACAGGTACAAAAACAAGGCAGTCTTGTATCGTTAGGGCATGTTTGTCTACAGAGGTTGAATGATGGATTTCTTTATTTGAGCATGACACTGGATGTTTCCAAATATGAATCAATATGTTTTGTGTGTGTTTGGTGCTATGTGTCCGGTCAAACACTTTGACTGCAGACTCGTTGCAGCAGACCTGGCCTGAGGTCTAAAGGCTGATTTTGATCTCCTTCAGCTCTGACCTGATTCAGTCGGTCCCTCAGAGCAGAACAGCTGTAGTTTATCGCTGGAGTTTATCACGTTATGGACCCTGACACTTCACTGTGCCCCCCAGGACCACATTCCTCCTGGCTCCAGCTCAAAGCTCCAAAATCCCATTGGAACTCGGACTGAAAGCAACAGGACACATGGCTCGAACACATCTATGACATGAACAATAGACCAGTTATTTATAGGACTGACTCACAACTACTGTTAAACTAGGATACTTTTACCTAGGGAGTGTCTACAGAGCCGCGGCGCGCAGCCGAAACTGCTAGGCTATTTCGTGCCGCGGCTCCTGAAACTGCTGGGCTATTTGAGCGCGCCGGGTTAGAGCGCGCCGGGTTAGACCGCGCCGGGTTAGACCGCGCCGGGTTAAGGTTAGGGTTAATGTTAGGGTTAAGGTTAGGGTCAGGGTTAGGGTTAGGGTTAAGGTTAGGGTCAGGGTTAGGGTTAGCCATGAGGCTATATGGCCATGCCGCGGCTCCTGACACTGCTGAGCAATTGTCCTTTTTTAAATATGCCACTTGAGAAAAGACAATTGTTAGTTACTTAGGTGCATTTAAGTGTGCTACTTACTTTTTGTTACTTGTAGTATAGCAAAATAGTACCTTCTCCTTTTTGCTTTGTAATAATAAAAACATACCTAAATTTAGCAGTCTGCTTTGATTTGTCACTTTCTAAATGCATTACAAGCTTCTGTTGGCCCGCCCTCTTCCTGCACAACACATATCATTTGTAAATTACCCATCAATCAAGCGATTGCATTGCTGTCTCAGCCAAGATTGGTTACGACCTGCAGTCATCCATGTGTGCAGCAGCATGAGCTGCAACGAAGCCAAAAACATACTGTTTTTATGAAGAGTGGGAATCTGACTTTTTATTCACAAATGTCAACGGCAAGCCTGAGTGTTACCTGGATCCTCTCAGTCCACAGGGAAGTAAAGAAAATAGGTGAAGATGATTTAAAGTAAGATAAAATCACATCATGCAGCCAACTGAATGGGAAGTGACCTGATAAAATAGTTTCTTTAAAATTCACCAAAATACAGGAAATCACTTTAAAGTGACCCCCTAAGCTATAAAATGTTTTGGAATATGAGTACCTCAAATTTGTTTTGTTCTTGTGGCAATAGCTAACAGAGGAAAAAAGGTTGGGTTCAGAAAGTGAAAAAACAAAGTAGACTTGGAAATTTGGGTTTTTATAATCCCCCCGGGAGCTACTCAAAATGGGCTGTAGGTTGGAGACCTGTGGGACAGCGGAGACTTCTGGGTACCTGTGTATCACATTTATAACATGTCTGCATCACAAACAGACTGCTGCGCACAAGATTGAAGCTGTGCTCATGTTTCTCATTTCCCACAAAATGCTCATGGTGTCAAAGCGGAAAGGAGGCAATATAACTGCCCACATAACATATTGCACTTTGAAATTGCTAAATGAGCCAGGCAGGGCCAGGCAGAAGGCAAAGCCATGGCTCGTCCAGATCCCTGTGGCTCTAGTGGGCACTGAAAGTGACCGTTAAAATGATCACTTCAAGGACAGCCACGCCACACACAAGAAGAGGAATACTGTCTGTGGTGAGCTCACTCTACGACTAGGGTGACCAACTCAAAAACTCTTCAAATGGGACAGTTCATGGGATTTTGTGCCACATGATGGGACAGTCCCATATAATAAAATAAATAAAATGTAAGACAAGGGATACAACAATGTTCTGTGGGACACAACATTTTTTTTTTTTTCAGACAGACAAACAATTACAGTGTAAAACATAACAGTTTATTACATTCATGAATAACTGGTTACTTTAATTGATGTGGAAATCTGCGACCAGACCTAACCAAGCCCCCGGAAGCCAAGATGGCCGCCCATTCAAGTCAATGAGAGCTGCTCAGTAGCGCATGTCGCCAGTTAGCCTAGCCCAGAAGTGACGTAGGTCTGCGTCCGGTTAGCGTACCATGTGATCGTACTGACCAATCAGAGAGTTACTAGAGCAGCGCAGAGCACAGTGTGAGATAAAGCGAAATATTAAACTGGTTTTAAGAAAACTGAAGGATTTTGAACCGGATAAAAGTAAATCTATTTATTGTCATGGATCAATAGTTTAGAGTTATTATTCAGTGTTTTGTAGTTTATCGCAAATAAACTATAAAAAATGTCTAGTTAGTAAACTTTTTTACTGTCAATGGAAATAATTCTGGTCCTTATTAAGTACATGGAATGTATGATCTAAAATTGATTTCTTAAAATTCCGTATTTTTAATCATATCATTCTACAACATGTCAAATGTATTCAGATGACATGTTTATCTACATGCAAAACATGCTAAAGTCATGATTAAGTCCGTATTTAGGTTTCTTGTCTGTGTAATACAGATAACAACACTGATGGACACGAAACGTAACATCGATTAGTTTATACCTGGCAAAACATTCCATTTCCATAGCATTTATTACGTGATTTAGTTTTTCAGGCAGAAACATTTCAAGACATCACTTCTGAGTCGTAGATCCGCGGCCCTCAGATCCGTGGTGGTCATTAGTTCCATGATTTGTTCAGTTATTAAACTCATAGATTCATATTTTTACGCTTGTAGCTCAGTCGTGGCATTTGGGCTATTTCAAGGCATCTCGGTCCGTTCACTTCACCTACACGGGCTCTGATTGGTCTAGACGGTCACGAGCTGGGCTAGAGCGGAGCGCTAGAGCGTAGCCGAAGCTAACAGCTTAAAATGCGTTTTAAAGATAACTGAAGAATCTTAAAATTGGAAAAAGTCAATGACCCACAAATAAGAAAGAATTGCCGCCATATCCGACTTTTTTGAAAGCTCTACGTGCCCTGTCAGCCGAACACGAGCAGTTTTTAGTTACATTGCGCTCTAGGGAAAAAAAGCTTTCTGGACGCACGATGCAGTACCAATGGAGTGGCCACTGGGGTAGTCTGCGACATGCTGCGGCTAGCCATACCCTATCCAGATATTATAATAGATCCATGCACCTAACGAAGTCTACCTCTGGACCCCTCCCCTCTGTCCTCTGGCTCCTCCCTTCTGTCCTCTGGCTCCTCCCTTCTGTCCTCTGGCTCCTCCCTTCTGTCCCCTAGCTCCTCCCTTCAGCGCGCTCATTACTTGAACCTCTGAAAATAAGTTCTTTGTTTCAGTAAAAAAACAAATATTTACAACGGGTTAATTTACACAGTGGTCAGATAGTGTCCTACACGTCCAAAATATGTGTAAGTAGCTATAAAAAAGTAAAACAAAGTCTCTGACACGACGCAGCAACACAATAGTTACCAAATTCGACTTGTTTCCAGATTTAGAATGACTAATGACACAAATAATATGAGACTGAGACGAAATATACTGACATTTTTCTGTAGTCTGCGGAGGGATAATTCACTGTAGCCTTCTGAGATATCGCCTTGGATTAAAGATTCACTTTTCGGTTGAGCATGTGGTTAAATTGTCGATCTTTAATGACCAACAGTCTGCAGGAGCGTTATAGTTTCCCAGTTTCCTGAACGCACCTCGCTAACGATGACTGTCCTTGCGCATGCGTGTAGTGTCTGCCGGTTCTTCCTGTTTATGTCTGCTGTTTCACTTCAGTTTGTCCCGGGCAGTTGTTATGGTTATTTCTCATGTTTCCAGTGTAATTCTGCGTCTTGACGTGGACGCGCAGGGATGACGTGCACGGTCGCATGCACGCTGTTGCTCGTGCTCGCGCTCGGTGCCGTGTGTATGAGAGATGCGCGTGCACGGGAGTTTACTGAGGAGGACATGGAGGTGATCAGGTACCGGAGATGTTCCTCGTCTTCACTCCAGCCTCTACAGGGGAAAGCAGGGGAAGTGTGAGACGACAGAAGCGGGAGGGCTCCATGGGGAAAAGGAGCTTTTTCTGAGTCCAGCCTGGAGACCTGCCTCAGAGAAAGCTCTTTTTCCCCTCATTCATTCCTCTTCGTCCACCACCTTTTAATGCTTAATTTGTAACGTATTCCGCCTGGCCTTTCCCTCCCACTAAAACATTGTGAGCATGATTATATTTCAGATTTTACTTAAAAATTGGCCGCAGTTTGACTATTTGGGGATTTAACTTCCTGGTTGGATATGGGCAGCAGGTGTGACAGGTAATTCAGGTAGAGCTGTTAGCAATCCATATAAATTACCCAATAGTTATGATTTGACAAATAAAGATACCCAATAACACCTTTATTTGGTTAGATGATGATGTTTAAACTGTCTGAGAATTGTGCCACTTACGTGTAAATTGCTGCATTTTGGATGGAATATATAACTTTTTGATGACATGGATAGAGGGATTCAGAATCAGAATCAGAAAGTTTATTGCCATTCCTAATGAACAGAATTCAGGAACAGAGGAACTTGCTTTGGTGATATGGTGCACCATGCAACGATGAACAAACAATCTATTTAAAAGAAAAAAGAAAAACTATTTAAATCTGCTATTGGATAAGAATAAAAGAAGGCTTACTATGTACACAAAATTTACAGTTGAATATACAGATGTAGTGCAGAAAGTGAACAGCGCAGTGAGTGATTGATTCAATTATAGTTATATTATAGTTAAATATCATCAACATCAAATCTACAGTAGAAGGTGTTGAGTTGCTGAGCTAGTTTCCAGTCATCTGCTGCATGGGGGGCTCTGGGTTTGTAGCTTGTAAAATCCGGAGCCCACTCCACAGAGTCGTTGTTGTTGGAGAACTGCTGCTTTAGACGCATATTGTACTGTGATCTAGCTCTCGATGCCTCCCTGCTTAATCCATACTTTGCATCCCATGGGGATTACGTTTTAGAACTCAGCACTAATTATCTTCACAAACTGCCACGTTACTGAAACAATGATAAATGTTTACCACAGGGACTGTTCAAAACTAGTAATTAGGAACGCATGCTGCCATATGCAGTTTAACTTATATAAACTTGTGGATAATGAGGGACAATGCCATCCCAAAAAATGCCTTCTCTTATCTGAAATTAATTATAATTATTATTAACTTAATTGTTAAAAATCATAATAATCAGAAGTGGTTTGATCAGAAACCATACAATTTAAAAAACAAAAAATTTGATCAGTTTGCATGGCTATCCTTCAACTATTTCCTACAACTCAAAACAACGAGCTGATCGATAAGGAAACCGCTGGACTAAACTAAATTCTGCTTTAGGGCCAGGATCCGGACCATGTTTTACCATGCCTATAACAGTTACTTGGACCATGCCTTTCCGTATGATGAGCTCCGCCCCCTCACATGTGACGGACATGACACTTGGGGCAGGTAAGATAGACACCGACCTCATGTCTCTTGCCTCAGGTCTGATTGACTCTGAAGTCTTTGATCTTTCCCCCAGTTTCTCTCTCACTCTAATTGATGCACTGGACACTCTCCTGGTGAGTCTCTACACACCAATCACATACCACTACTGGTCAATCACAGCCTGGCACTGACAAAACTGACCAATTACAGCCAAGCAAAGACAGAATTAACCAAGAACTAACTAATTGTGCCTCATCACTGGCAAGGCCAATCACGGTTCAAGACTTCTGTCATGTTGTTGTTTTTCTTTTTCCTTTTTCGCTTATTTAGTGCGAAGACAATTACAGGTGCAGGTAGGACAGAACCACAATAACCAACAGACAATAGACCAGTACAATACAATACAAAGTACAATACAGACAGAACAAACAGAATGCCATTATAAGAGATACAAGGAATTAAATTGAGTGGCACATGCATGGGAAGTTGTGAGTAGGTGAGGGTGTTTGATGTGTGTAGTTGGGGCGGTATCTAAGGTGTTGATGTCGGTGTAATCCCTCATTCGTCCAGGCGTGTTCCATAGTAGAAAAAGCTTCAGTTGTAGTCATTTGGACTCAGTTTGAAAAAGTAGACGTTTCGACTCTCATCCAAGAGTCATTGTCAATAACAGAATTTAGGTCGAGAACTCCGATATTAATACTGTTCTGTGGTAAGACCCGCCCATTGGGAGGAGCCTTCCTGAAGTAGAAAGAGTTGTTGGTTTCAACAGAAACTCCCCCCTTGTATCTACCGAGCTAGCCTATTCAGAATCTTAATGGGCTGTTAAAACCTCTTTGTCTTAGTGAGACCCTGGCTCAAACACCCTGAGTACCTGATTAGCATTTGAATGCCCTGGTCCTTTACCTTTCCAGGGGTTCAGTAACCCATTATAGATAACAGGAAGATTAAACCTAAGCCCTCCATTTCTGTTTAAAGAAGGTCTTTCTTTTTTAACAAAAATAGCTTCCGACTCAAAAACAGAGCAATGTAGTTTATTCGATCCAATGCAGTGAAGAAAGCTGTAAAGAACGTTACATAGGTGAGACGAAACAGCCTCTACACAAGAGGCTTTATCAGCACAGAAGAAATACTAGTTCAGGTCCACAGAGTGCCGTGCATCTCCATCTTGAAGCCTCTAATCACTCGTTTGAAGACGGTGAGGTGAAGGTTTTAAGCAGGGAGAAAAGATGGTTTGAAAGAGGAGTCAAGGAAGCTATTTTTGTTAAAAAAGAAAGACCTTCTTTAAACAGAAATGGAGGGCTTAGGTTTAATCTTCCTGTTATCTATAATGGGTTACTGAACCCCTGGAAAGGTAAAGGACCAGGGCATTCAAATGCTAATCAGGTACTCAGGGTGGTTGAGCCAGGGTCTCACTAAGACAAAGAGGTTTTAACAGCCCATTAAGATTCTGAATAGGCTAGCTCGGTAGATACAAGGGGGGAGTTTCTGTTGAAACCAACAACTCTTTCTACTTCAGGAAGGCTCCTCCCAATGGGCGGGTCTTACCACAGAACAGTATTAATATCGGAGTTCTCGACCTAAATTCTGTTATTGACAATGACTCTTGGATGAGAGTCGAAACGTCTACTTTTTCAAACTGAGTCCAGATGACTACAACTGAAGCTTTTTCTACTAAGGTGTGGATGTTTATATATATATATATATATATATATATATATATATATATATATATATATATATATATATATATATCTTTATATATATATATATATATATATATATCTTTATATATATATATCTTTATATATATATATCTTTATATATATATATATACTTTATATATATATATATATATACTTTATATATATATATATACTTTATATACTTTATATATATATATATACTTTATATACTTTATATATATATATATATATATATACTTTATATATATCTATATATATACTTTATATATATATATCTATATATATATACTTTATATATATCTATATATATACTTTATATATATATATATATATATATATATATATATTACTATATATATATATATATATATATATTACTATATATATATATATATATATATATATATATATATATATATATATATATATATATATATATACACTTTATATATTGCTTCCATCAGCGAGTGTCCAATAGAGATATGCAGAATAGGTCAAGATTGAATATGTAAGGTTATGCTAAGACCATGATTATATATTCATGTGGCATATTATATTGCGTACATGTTTTGCCTTTTCATATACTTATTGTTCATGACCATTGGGGGGCGTCATTGTGCAGGTTTTGGGGAACACGACTGAGTTCCAGAGAGTGGCTTCTCTGCTTCAGGAAACCGTTGACTTTGACATAGACGTCAACGCTTCAGTTTTTGAGACCAACATCAGAGGTAAAAACGTAGTCCTGCTGGAGCAGAACACGCACCTGTTTCTTCTACATTTGTCCCAATCTGTTCATATACACATCAATACATGTTACTTCAGATCTTTTTGAACATCCTTAGAAATCCCTGATCTTTGAACACTGTCTTAACCATCTTTGTCGTCTCAGTGGTGGGGGGTTTGATCTCCGCTCACCTCCTTTCGGGCCGGGCTGGTCTGGACTTGGAACCCGGTTGGCCCTGTTCAGGTCCGTTACTGCGAATGGCAGAGGACGCAGCCAAGAAACTTTTGCCAGGTCAGATAATTAACCAACCAACCAACCTAACCAAACATATTTCAATATCAATATAATGAGATAATGGCAGTATTGTATTAATATAAAACAGCAATGATAACAACAACATCTGAGTCTATAATATGAATTTAGTGGATATTTTAGGCATTATTGTTAAGTTTTAGTCTTTTGAATTATGACAAAAAGGCTTACTGTCTGAAATGTTTTTACAACACTGGGACTTTCTTGTCTCAGTTTACTCTTTAAAGAATATATTGGTGGTTCCTCTCCCCAGCATTCGAGACCCCCTCTGGGATGCCGTATGGGACTGTTAACCTGCTGCGTGGGGTCAGTCCCTCCGAGACCCCAGTCACCTGTACGGCTGGAGTAGGAACATTCATACTGGAGTTTGCGACCCTGAGCAGACTCACCGGGAACCAGACCTACGAGGACCTGGCCCGCAAGGCTCTGCAGGCTCTGTGGGAGACCAGGTCCAGCATTGGACTGGTACTGACCTAGGACTACATCCAGGCCTGAACCAGGTCTGAACCAGCACTAATCTTATACTGTTCTGGTCCTCAGGTGGGGAACCACATAGACGTTGTGACTCAGAAATGGGTTGCTCAGGATGCAGGCATTGGAGCTGGGGTCGACTCTTACTTTGAATATTTGGTCAAAGGATCCATTCTTCTCCAGGACCCAGGACTATTGCACATGTTTCATGGTGGGGCTCAGAGAAGCATACAGATATAATTTGTCCCGCCCATATTTAGATGTTTAGTAGATAAAGTTGGATGTACCCAGATCCAGATGGTATGGACAGAAATGAGACTTGCCAAAAGACCTGGAGCAGTGTTTTTCCTCTGACCTAAACTAAGACTTACAGTGCAATGTGTTAATGAAGACGGTGTAAAGACTTCAATCCTTCATCACTTTTATTTGTTTTAGAATATGACCGGGCGATACAGAACTACACTCGATTTGATGACTGGTACCTGTGGGTCCAGATGCACAAAGGCACTGTGTCCATGCCGGTCTTCCAGTCCCTTGAGGCGTTCTGGCCTGGGCTACAGGTAAGACTTGTGGTGGAGGGAGGGACTTAATTTGAGTGTTTAGAGCTAGACTAAACCTGGTTTTCATTGGCCTTTCCCCGATGTTAGTCCTTGACTGGAGACCTGGAAAGTGCAGTGAGGACCTTCCAGAATTACTATTCGGTCTGGAGACAGTTTGGAGGTCTTCCAGAGTTCTACAGCATCCCACAGGGCTACACTGTTGACAAGAGAGAGGGCTACCCTCTTAGACCAGGTAACAATTAGACTTGATTTACCTAATATAATGCTGACCCACTTGAACCTAAACCTGACTTACCAAAAACAAGATACAGGACATGACCCAAACCATTTTTTTTTTTAGATGTGTTTACCCACTAAGTGCTCAAGCATCAATTGTAACCTAGACTAACTACAAACAACTTGGACCAGACCAGGACCAGACCAGCATGATGCATGGCAATATCAGTTTAAAATTTAAATTATATACGGTATTCATGTTTACTGTGTGAAATCACTGTTACGATTGTATTAAACGTGTCTTTTCTAATAAGCATTAATATTATGTTTCTGGGGGATTTCAGAGTTGATAGAAAGTGCAATGTACTTGTTTCGAGCCACTGGGGACCACTTGTACCTGCAGATGGGATTAGACGCTTTGGAGTCCATTGAGAAGATCAGCCGCACACCATGTGGTTATGCTTCGGTGAGAGTTGTGCTACTACAGCTATTTATACTACTTCTTCTGTTAATATCAGGTATTGTAAACCTTTTTTAACTACCGTACTACCAGTACAGTACCAAAAGTTTGATACGGAAAATTCAAAATTCATCCTGAAACCACACTATGCAGCTTACTTACATAAAAAATAAATCATAATACTAGTTTTGCTCAAACTTAATTATTGATTGGCTCAAGATCACAATTAATTCAGCATCGCCACTCAAAAGGTTCAGGTACAGATATTGTGGAAAAAAAGTATTTAAAAAAGGTACCCACCCCTAACTATTAAAATTATAAGCCAATAGAATCCTACACAAACTTTTATACAATCTCTCTTTCAGGTGAGGGATCTGAGGGACCACCAACTAGACAACCGGATGGAGTCCTTCTTTTTGGCTGAGACCATTAAATACCTTTACCTGCTCTTTGACCCAACCCACTTCCTGCATGGGGGCGGGCCATGGGAAGAAGGTGGTGGGGTGTCGGGAAGGTGTGTGCTCGGCACAGGTGAGTTCATTTCAAACACACATCCATAATGCAACAATGTGTTCTTGAATACCTTTACTAGAACTGTATTTTAACCAGGAGCCTACATCTTCAATACTGAGGCCCATCCCATCGATGCCGCTGCGCTGTACTGCTGTCATAGCCACGACTCTGACCAATCAGAGATAAGGAACATTCTCCTGGCTCAACCCACTGCATCATCTACTGACCAATCACAGAGTTCAAGTCTTAGATGTCCAGTTCAACCCTTCAGCTCCAGACTTGCTGTAAAAGGACAAGTCTTCACTGAAAGCACCTAAAACACATGTGACCTAAAACTGATTCAGGACAACCAGGACTATGCCCATATTTAAAAAACGTTTGTATTTAAAAATGACAATGTTTAAGTGATTTAAATTTAAATAAAGTCTATTCTATTTTCTTAAATGCTGTATTTATTTAAGCGTTCACCGGAGGGGTAGATTGAAAAACATAAAAAGACAATAAAATTCAAACAGATTTATTTACAAAAATACCACATACAAACCCTGATATGAGCTGTTTCTCTATGTATGCCACTACTAGACACATCAGGGGGATCTTGACCTCAGAAAGTCTTTCTTAAACTCTGTAAAACCTGTAAATAAATAGTTTAGATGAAACATTACATTTGTTCTCAAAATTAGCTGTCCACTGCATGCCTGTACATAATTTAACCACAGTTTGTTAACAACATAAAGGTTAAGTTAGGCTCACGAAACAGCAGAACATTTTGCTTCATATCCTAGATGACATAAAGATACGATTTTCAGTAAAGGGATGTTTTAGTGCTGATCTGGAACACCAAATAAAGCTGTACTCTGTCCTGAGTGAGATCTGCTCCCTCTAAGCACTATTGTACACCGTTTTTGATACGTGCATGTGTCATTTTCGCTGTATTTTCTGTATATATCACATTTCTCTTCATCTGACTTGTCTCCTTCATCTACTGCACCTGTCAGGAGCAGTGGACCAGATCTGAGCCAGGATCCTGGTCAGAAGTAACTGCAAAAATACACTGTGTATCTGTCATGATTGTGTGAACTTGCTGAATTGATGAGGTGATTAATGACGACGACAGTGATGGAGTCGTCAAAGTGTTGCTGTGGAAACTGATGCAGCAGTCACCGTGGAGACGCTCAGACAGTTGCCATGGAGACACGCGGATGGGAACGAGAGTGAAAGAATGAGCTAGACCACACTCTCACCTCAGTCATCTGTAACAACTGTGAAATGGCATCACACAAAGAGCAGGGGGTCTCATTTGGATCAGGACTCTCAAGGGTCTAAGTGTACTGTAATTTTTTTTATTTTTTTGAACAGTAAAACAGATAATACATAGGCTATTCCATAAAGATGGGAGCAAAATCTGAGGCTGTAGTACCATGTTTGTCCACAGAGGGAGAAGAGAGGACTGTGGAGGTGGTGCTGTTAATCATGGGTATTACGTAGACACATTTGACAGCTCCAGATCAAGTACAATGGATACACACTGAAATAATGAAGTCAATTAAATAGAAATATTAATTGAAATGTTCCACATTGCTCCAGAACCAAATCCGGATTTTGTTCTAGTCGGTACATGGGGCTGTTCTAATTTTCTGATTTACTGGACTTTTAATGTAATTTATTTTAATAAAAAAATATTCTGTTATTAAAACATATTGTATCTCATTAGCTTACATAAATATTGGGGTTACAAAGGTCTTTGGGTAAATGTCTCTGTCACGGTTAGATCTAGAGTTAAACCTGAATATTTACACCTGTCTGACAGCAGAATACGTCTTGCTTTGATTAATTATTTGTTTGGATTCATTTACTTATTATACATATATTAATTTGCTATGTGTTTATTCTGAATCCAAATTTCAGTTCACAAAATGAATTCACATGTTTATTCACAGTTTAGTCCAGACCGTTTCCCCACATTTAGAAACAGTCACATAGGTCTCACCAGCATTGATGGTCAACATGAAGTTTGTCAAGTTTGAACTTGGTTCCGATCTTCTGATTTGTGTAAACTCTGGTTCCAGGCTTACTTCTGGTCCGGTGTAATCCTGGTTCTGATTCCTGTTCTGGTCCGATCAGACTGTAGTGACAGACAGAAGCGGACTGGGCCAACCCTTTGTCCGGTTTTCTGTTCTGGTCCCATGGCTCAGCAGCTCCTCGATTGTGGTCCACTCGTCAAGAATCTGCCTGGTCCTTATCCGGTCCAGGTTCTGATCTCTCAGGACCATAAGTGGATCCTGGTCCGGCCCAGTACGACACTGAGAGGATCTAATCCGAGTTTTGTGGCCTGGTCGGCGGCGATCCTGGGGAGGTGGGAAAAGTTCTTCATCAGTGGTGACATCACTCCTCTGATGGACCAATCGTGGTGCTCGATGCCTCCGCTGTGGCCTCTGATTGGGCGACCTGGGGCTGGACTGGACTGTGCTGTAAAACTGAGGTGTGGACTCCCGATTAGACCTAGTTCTGAGGGTCTGCGAGGTCCGAGTCAGAGGATTGTGATGGTTTTGGTCAAGGCTAAGGTCTCTTGTGCGGTTAGGTTTGGCGTAGCCTTGATCAAAAGACTCTCTGGATCTGGAGTTGGTTTGGGAGGTGTACGTAGAAGGGTTATGAGGGGTTTGGTTGAAGGTCTGGTTCTGATCTTGGTTTAAGCTGATTTCTCTGTCGTGGGTTAAACTCCGATCCCATTGGCTGGTTCTGGTTACGCTCCTCCTTGGTGCAGTGCTAGTCTGGTTAGACCTGGTCTCAGAGGGCCCGCTCTGGGAGGTCCTGGTCTCTGATGCCTGGAGGGTGCAGGGGTGGCTGGCTCTTCTCCGATGCTGGTTTTGATTCTGGCTCAGATTGGTGAAAGTTTGGCTTCGGTTTGGTTCTGTTAAATTTCTGGATCCATCTTGCAGCCAGAGCGCTCTCCGCTGGCAGGGCTCAGTGCGACAACCTATGAAAAAAGGATTATTGTCAATATGAGTGCTGTAGTGTTATTGTGACAAAAATGTAGTAAACAAAAGTTTATGAGTAGGATCGCCAGTAATATCATATTGCCGAGACCTAGAAACCTGAAACAGTATACCCAGTACAATGGACTCACTGACCGAGGGGTGTCGTCGCAGGTGAGCGTTGTCGTTGTAAATGGGGGCTGTGTTGCCGAGGAGATGTGGGACTGCGTTCTGGCCGGTGAAAGTGGACTGTAGTTGTGGTACTGTTGCCAACGCTGCAGCTAGCCCTGGGTCCTGACTCTGGGATGGACTGCATCTCCCAGAATCCCCTCTGGTCTGGCTTCTGATGCACATAGTGAGGAGCAGGGCTAAAGGACCAGACACAATAAGACTCATTACAACTGTCATCATTTGATCACAATATTTCATGGCTTTAATATTCACTTGATGGAGATAAAACCGTCCAAAACGCCTCACTATTCTAGTTAATTGTACACCTTTCAATCTAAAATACCCCCACCCACCTCCAGTTCTCAGGGATCGATTGCAGTTCCCAGCGTCCTCTCTGAAGATGCGGGCGGTGGTGGGTGTGTCCAGGGGAGGGCCCAACAGCTCTGGGGACAGGGCCTGCAGCTCTCGGAGCAGGGCCTGCAGTGCTGACACTGTGGAAGCCTGAATCACTAGGCTCTGACGTCAAAGACGATGTTACAGAGTCTGATGGGGAGGAGCCACGGGACGAAGGGGTGTGGCCTGGGAGTGAAGACACAATATCTGTTTCTGCCTCTGAAAGTAGCATCCCCTTGAGGAACTGAGAAGAACTGCAGGAGTAGTCTGGGACCAGACCAGGACCAGACTGAACCTTGTCCAGATCCAAGGCGCCATCTGGCCTGAGGTCTGGAGGAGGCCAGGGGCAGGAGAACTGAGAAGAATCGGAATGAGAATGTTAGAGACTATATGACTACTATATGACTTTTGAATGTTTTGGTTTTAAGAAATTCTGATGCTGGATTTGCTGCGACTCTCATCCCTGTCCTGTCGAAGAAAAGAGAAACACATCTCGCATTGTACAGAGCAGCCCCAGATGATCTTTCTCTGTGTAGCAGAATATTGGTATTTAAAACTACCATATTTGGAATCATTGGACTCTTTAATAAGGTAAACTGGCAGACTAAATTGGACAGAAAAAGCTTAGAGGCAAAACACTTGAGGAACAGTACGTTTATGAGGTATAACTTGATTAAAATAAGTCTATTTAGTAGAACATGGCAGCCTAAACAGTACATAAGTCTAAAGGGTTGTACCTGGGTCTGGAGCCAGGCTGGGTCCACGTGGTCCATCTGGTCCATGTGGTCCATCTGGTCCATGTGGTCCATCTGGTCCATGTGGTCCATTTGGTCCATTTGGTCCATCTGGTCCATCTGGTCCAGGCTGTAGGACACACTTGGGACACAGGTGGTGGTGGGAAACTGGTCATGTGACATATAGGGGTAGAGGTCAGGCGGCATGTAGGGGTCACCGTAGCATGGCCTCTGAGTTTGACTCATCTCCCAATGAGGTTCCATTGGTCTGTACTGTCCCCTCCCTCTCTCTTCCAGCTGCACTGTGATTTGCTGACCAAATTCATCCCGGAAGTGAAGCTCTTCTGGACCATGGGAGTGTCGCAAGGGGCGGGGCTTTGCCTGAAGGACACAAAAAACACAAGTATTGCTTTTCAGTAATATTGCTCTTTGTCGTCTCAGAACGACAAAGTGATAAGGCTGTGTGTTGCTGAGGGTCAATATTCCCGTCCAGATCAGTGTAAAAGGTGCATTATGTAACATTTCTGGGGGGGTCTACCTTTGCTTTGTAATTTTTCACATTATAATATTAAAAGTATCTGTTCCCATGAAGACAAGCAGGTGGCAGCCAGTAAGTTACAGGTCAGATATGTAGAAAGGTGAACCCACTTACAAGTATTAACCCCAAGTATTAAAAATGAATGCAGATAAGAATAGTAAGAAATATAGCCGCAAGCGGCAATGATCGGCCCTTGCCACGCCGCCGCCACGCCGCAAGAGGAGGGGGCGCTAACGCGCCCCAATGGTCCTTTTATTACACCTACTGCTGAATCTGTGACGCTCTCACATCTTCTCCCCTTTGTTTTACCATCAAAAAGCAATTTTATTTTGAATTCTTGGCAAAATGTGCGGCTTTGCCGCACAGACACCGTGACTCTTTGAATAAAAATGTGGATAACTTTTGATGGTCCACCCCTGAAGATGAGTCTCACCAAATTTCAGGTTAATAGGGCTGACGCCCTGGGAGTAGTTTGTGAAAGTATAAAGTGTAAACATGTTCTGGTGATTTCCCCATTGGAATAACATGGGAGGTTTTGGTCATCGTTATGGCAAAGCCATAACAATTATGACATGGTCTCATTGACTTTTTTGATGGGGATGCCAAAATTGAGTTGTGTGTCAAATTTCATATAATTTCGCAAAACTAAACATTTAACCTCCATATAGAATCTGTAGGGGGCGCTGTGGTGCCAAATTAATTTATTTCACTTCAAGTAGGTTTAGGGCAAAGAGTTTAACAACTGACAAACTAATTTGACGCAATTCGGACTTTATCTGCGCAAACGGTAAACATTTTAAATTTGGGAGATTTCTGAAATTCTAGCTAAAGTTTGCGGCTTCGCCGCACAGAGATCGTGACAGGTATCAATGTAATTTGAATAACTTTTGATGTCCCACTCCTCAGAACCATTTTCACCAAATTTCAGCTTTTTAGGGCGAATGCCCTGGGAGGAGTTTGTAAAAGTACGACGTTTGTAAACACTCCCGAGTCATGCTTAGCCATTTTTGAACCAATATGGCCGACATTTGGTTGGGCGGACGGCGTTGCCGTAATAATATTTTTTACTTCTTTTGTCACCATCTACCTCTGTGCCAAATTTCATGATTCTACGATCTGATTTTTTTTGGGTCATTTCCTATCTCCCAATGCATTTTTGGTACATTTGGGGGCGCTGACGCGCCAATTTTTTTTATTTTAGAAAAGGGAAATAGCCAGAATGTAGAGAGGCATGATTGTTATAGGTGTGCAAAAAGAAGAAGAAGAAGAAGAAGAAGAAGAAGAAGAAGAAAGAAAGAATAATATTCCGATGCGAAAACAATGTTTCCCATTTTTCAAATATCATAAACTATACATTTTCGGAAAGCGCTCGCGCTTTCCTACCTCATGGTGTGGGTCCCTGGTCACTGACGGGTACTTTCGTTAATTTTGAGTGGGCTCCGCCCACTTTGTGTTTTTGGCCCTCTATACAGTAATAATGTTCAATTTTTGCATTACATGCTTATATGCACGGAACATGCAAGAGATGGGGAATGTATTCGTGAGCTACTTAGCGCAAATGAGTGCTTTATATGGGGATGACGATGTATGTAAAGTGCTCGTTTAGTGCGCACTTTTGCACGGGCTTCGCCCGTTTACAACGGTAACATTCCATTTTCCTACTACTAATTAGTATGCACGGGGCGTGCATGAGTGGAGGAGTGCGTTAGTGAGTGTTTGGAAGTGGGCGAGCGCTTTGCGCTAGATTTTGTGCGCACTACGTGCGCACTTTCGCAGCCGTGCTTTGCACGGCCTTACGGGACTAATAGGCCTCTCGCCAGCTTGTGGCGCTCGGGCCTAAATATAGCCGCAAGCGGCAATGATCGGCCCTCGCCAAGCCACTCCGCAAGAGGAGGGGGCGCTAACGTGCCCCTATTGTCCTTTTATTACACCTACCAATTTTATTTTGAATTCTTGGCCGCACAGAGACCATGACTCTTAGAATAAAAATGTGGATAACTTTTGATGGTCCACTCCTGAAGATGAGTCTCACCAAATTTCAGCGTTTTAGGGCCAACGCCCTGGGAGGAGTTCGTAAAAGTACGACATTTAGAAAAACTCCGAAGTCATGTTTAGCCATTTTTGAACCAATATGGCCGACATTTGGTTGGGCGGACGGCGTTGCCGTAACAATATTTTTTATTACTTCTCTAGTCACCATCTACCACAGCCAAATTTCATGATTCTACGATCAGATTTTTTTGGGTCATTTCCTATCTCTCAATGCATTTTTGGTACATTTGGGGGCGCTGACGCGCCAATTTGTTTAATTTTAGAAAAAGGAGATAGCCAGAATGTAGAGGCACGATTTTTAGAGGTGTGCAAATTTTTGTGACTTTTCGTCAATGTTCACTGGGTGAAAAATGGGGGGTTGATCCCGAGAAGAAGAAAGAAAGAAGTAGAATATTCCGATGGTCATCATCCCCATGTAAAGGGGGGCGCACTTTTGCACGGGCTTTGCCCGTTTACAACGATAATGTTCCATTTTCCTACTACTAATTAGTATGCACGGGGCGTGCATGAGTGGAGGAGTGTTTAGAAGTGGGTGAGCGCTTCGCGCTCGATTTCGTGCGCACTTGCGCACTTTCACACTTTCACTTTGCAGAACTAATAGGCCTCTCGTCAGCTTGTGGCACTCGGGCCTAATAACAAGAATAAGAATACGTAACACTTATATTTCGCTTTCCAAGATACCCAAATAAGTTTTACATTTGAAAGACAGGTAGTTAGATTTAATGTCATAATGTGGTACATCCCACAGGTGACAGACCATTCCTTTCTGTTCTATATCCTGGTGTCCCAAAATACCTTGAGTTTTGAAGATATTCCCAATCTATTGCACAGTGAACAGACAGCAATGTGGAGGCAGACTGAGGGTAATGTGTCCCAGTGAGTTGAAGAGCAAACAAGGTAGTATAGCTATGCTCTGGGGCGGTGGTGATGGATTGTGGGTAATGTAGTCCAGTGTTGTCCACTGTGTTAGAGAGCTCTGAGCAGTACAGCTGAGTGGGTCTGAATGTGTGACAGTGATGTGACCTGACGTTTGAACAACCCACTGCTCTGACATAGACACACACACACACACACACACACACTTGGAGACAGAGAGTGACCGAGTTTCTTGTCTCTTCTCTAGCTGTGAAACTGCCTTGAGTCAACTTGGGATCTGGCCACCAATACTTCCAAGAATAATTTACACTTCTGCATTTGAAAATAGTAATTTTCCTTGAAATAATCCTTGAAAAGAGGCCTGGATCTCAAGTGCTCTTACCTGGTTATATAATGGTTAATAAAAAATAAAATTGAAAATAAAATGACATTTTGCATTTCAGTACAGAAAATCCTTTTATATTTGTGATGACCCAAACCTTTAACAGTAACACTCGGTAATGATGGAGCAGCTTGTGTTGCAGTAGACAAGTGCCTAATGAGCAGATGTATTTTTAATCCATGTGGTAGCACTCCATATTTTCACTTCTCTGTCTGAGTTTTCCCCAAAGGCTTTAGGCTCCTCTATCACAGCACATCATCATCATTCTGTCTCCTCACACATGAATTGGAGAAAAAAAACCTGACTAGCCAAGACCAAACCAGGACCGGATCCAGCCCTCATTCTGCGTGTACTCTTTTGTCCAAAAGCTTTAGGATCAGAACATCTCATCTGTCAGAACAAGACATCCCACTTCACACTTGCGCACACACCACAGCTAAACTGGGACTAGAACTGGACTACATTATAGGACTAAAAACAGGACAAATGCAAGTGCACATCAGAACTGTACTGGGCTCAAGTGTGAATGGATCCTAACCACATCTGAAACGGGACTAGATTAAAACCAGAATTGAATCTTTTTGAGCAAACTATCATATCAAGAACAAACAAGACCTAAAATGTATGTAAATCAGAATTTAAACACGACCAATTTATAATGAAATACAGACTACACCAGGTCAAAATCAGACTAAACAGCTCCTTCCTCAGCCCGCTTTACAGTCAGACTTGAGCCTCCACATCTTCACCTCTGTGTAATCATTTAGCTGTCATTCTTTCTGCTGCCAGTCGCTGTGCCACTGACTGGATTCACATTCCCAACAATTGCATCACAGCCATCATTTTATTTTTGGACAAATCTGGTTCACTCCTCTTATGTAAAATATACACCCTGCTGGTGCGTTTCTTATTCCCCAAATGTATCAGTGCTGTATTTGTGATTGTTGTGTTGGTTCATGAAGAGATTGACTCACCCTGTTCCTGCCTCTGCTCACACTCAATCTGCAGCCCATCTCTGCACATTCAGCCTAGGAGACGAGGAGAGAGGAAACGAGGAGACAAGGCAAGGAGAGGGGAGAGGCGACGAGGAGACACACAGATCCAAGTCTAAATCCAAGGCTAGATCCAGGTCCAGGGAGGCGCAGACCGGAGCCAGCTGCGTGTGTCCTGCTCCAAGTGCGTCTCATTTTCAAACTGAGATTCCCCCACAATGCAACGTTCGCTGCTGTGGACTGCAGATCCCAGAGTGCACCAGGCACACAGACAAACAGCATCATGGGAGGTGGAGTTTAAAGAGCCACACATATTACACCATAATACAACACGAAAAACGGTTGCACTATAGAGGTACTTGTTTATGACACATTATAACAGTGTATTTATAATTGTATATTTTATCTAGTTTGTAGTCAGGACTTTCTTGTAAATACAAGGATGATAGCAATGAAACCTCCGGACTAAATTATTCAAAAGACTAGAAATGAAACCATGAATAATCTGGGTATAAACTGAAACAGTATGAACACTTTCTTTTGTCACTCTGGCACCTCCAAGCAGGTCATAATAACTAAAAACTACTGTTTTTAAGAAATGGCATAAATTGTGTTTTTACAGTTAACTCATTTTTATTTACAGTCTGTACAGTTTAATGCAATTACATTAAAGTCCAGTTAGAGTTGTTACAAAAAACACACACACAAATATCATTCAAATAACAACATGAGCCAGGGCTAACAAGAGAGGCATGGTATTAAAAAAATAAAAAGGGGCCGGGGGGAAAGGCTAGTCTTAAAGCAGAACTCAAATGTTTTACCTTAAACAGTTTGGATTGTCTGATGGTCATAATCCTACAATATATAGAATATGCTTCCACAGACAAACATTAGGTAAAACCTTTTTATTTCTTTAAATGAGCCAAGATAGGTCCCACTGAGATTTTAAAAAACTCATTTTCAGGGGACTCCTGGCCCCAGCGGGGGGCCTAGTGCACATGTTTTCAGAGGTAGGGGTAACCGAAGCAGAATATGCAAACTCCACTCAGAAAGTCCTCACAATCAAACCTTGGACTGTCTTACTGGGAGGCAAAAGAGCTAACCACTCTGTCCCCATGCGGCCCTGAAATCTATTGAGTTCAGCTTTGAGATCCCAGGATAACCAGAGAGGCAGGAAAATAACAGCTTGCTCAGAGGCACATCCATAAAAACACCAGGCTCCAGGACCCAGAGAGGATCACTGAGTGTGAGGTTGCTAGAGTCTCTCGACTGCGTTTCTCCATTGATCCCTTCTGTTTCTGTCCCCGGTTCTCAGGGGACGGGGTCTTGGGACCAGGGGGTGGAGGTTGAGTAGGAGGAGTCCTTCCATTGCTCTGTGAAACAGGAATTAAATAAAATATTGCTTTAATTAGTAGTAAAAAGTCAGGACACACCAAGCCAATAATTGTTTCAAGTTTTGAGTGACTTCTGAATAAAGTGAAGTCCTGATCTTTGACGATTCAACTTGATTAAGCAAACATTAAATGTCCTGCTGTCCATGTTATGGCCTACAACTGTGACGACCCTTGACATTAGCTTAAAGCCTTATGCAGATAGAAATGTAAGAGGTTGACCCTGCTGCCCCACTACAGCCTCTGGTATTACCATCAGTTTCCCATCCGTTTACGCCTTCTCAAGGTGATACAGCTCTTTTTTCTACATTTGTGAACAAAAACTTTTAACATTAGGATTGATTTTCCAAAAAAGGCTGCAGTATTTACAGTTACTCAAAATGGCTGAACATAATATGCATAGAATATCAGTCGGCTTGGTGTGTGCACATCGAGCAAAACAATCTTTAGGTCAGAAATGAAAGGTCCTGTACCTGGCTTTAATTTATTCTAGTTAAGATAAATGCCCATTACATAGTGTGGTAAAAGCTGCTAATTTAGAGAAAAAGAAAGAAAAAAGAAAGAAAACACAGTTAGACATAACCTAAGCATTTTACAAAGCTATTTGTTCAATAAGAAACATTTCGAGAGTCACTGCCGGGGAAATAAATGTAATTCCAATCGGTATTTTTGCTGATGTAAATCATGTAAAAACAATTACTATTCCAGACAGTTAAATCTCTGTCATGGTACATTATCGAGAGTGAAAAATGGGCTTGTGGATGGACATAGATGAGAACCATGAGGAAACAACTGTGTGAGATTATTCCTGGTGCAATATCAGAAAGGACTAAGTGGGAAGATCAATAGTTCAAACTAAAACAAGCTTCTTACTCATGGTTCATTATCAGGAACAGAACCTTTATCTCTACTTTGAACTGAGTTACCTTGTGCTCTTTGTCTGTGTGGACCACAGCTCCTCCTGCTGGATCTTCTGCGGGATCTTCTTTAGGAGTCTTTGGTTCAGGTTCAGGTCCTGCTTCTGGTCCAGTCTCTGGTGCGTTCTCTGGTCCAGTTTTCAAAGCAATCTCAGTTTTTTCAGGGGCTACAGTGCCCAATGGTTCTGGTGCAATGAACTCTGTTGCTGGAGGAGGTACCACTGCCTCTTGATTTGTGGTCTCCTCTGGATGGTCTGTATCCTGATCCGGATGCTGGTCTGTATCCTGATCCGGATGCTGGTCTGTATTCTCATCTGGATCTTGGTCTGGGCCATGACCAAGCTTCAGGACTGGCTCCGGATCTGGGAAGATAGTCGAGTCTGAGTCTTCTATGAGGTCTGAATCAGATGGCTCTTCATCTTCATCAGGAGCTGGAAGAAACAAGCACATTTACACTAAACCTGCAGGAGAATTCTCTCGGTGTAATTACATTATAAACTATTAAAATGACATGCCTTTATCTCTTCTGAAAATGAAAAATCAGGAAATCACTTATTTCATAGTGTCTTTGCAGAGCACTCAATAAATGTCATTATAATGGAAGTCGATGGGGGGAAATTGGGAAGTGGGAGAGAAAACCAAAACCTGTTTTTGCAAAAATAAAATAAACTCAAATGCTGTTGTTAATCTTTGACATGTCCAAGACTGTAATAAAATATAAAATTCTGCCTACACTGTTATTTTATATGAACAATTGGCAATTTTGTGTGACATTTTCACCACCTCTGGGACTTTGCATTATATTTACTATAAATATGATATAATGTTGGGCTTTCATTTTATTTTATTTTTTCAAATGTAGTATTTTTTGTCAGAACTGAAGTGGATTAATAGAGTTCGGAAATAAAGTGGAGTAAAAGGGGCCGACAGTAAAAGTGGGAGAACACGAAATCCTGCTGCTGCAAAAACAAAGACTGTCCAAGACTGTAATAAAAGGTAAGAATAAATTCAGCCTATAATCAACCCTATAGAAATGATAAATTCTTGTTTTTAAATCTAGCATTTTTAGTTAGAACAAATATGGATTAACAAAATTAATTCTACTAAATGTTTACAGTTTCCAGAAAACGTAGATTCAAAGGTACATTTGGATAGCAAATGTTTTAATCCTATATGTAACAAATCATCCAAATATCTCTAACATTGTGGAAAGTATGGGCAAATTAAGTTTGAAAAAAGATTTCCTTTTGTAAAACTATCTAACACAGTGGTGCCTAAAGTGGGGTCCGGTAACCAAACTTGGCAATCCAGGGGGTCTAATTTTATTAAGCTGCATCTATTTTGACTCATTGTTACACAAAAAGACTGTCAGGAGATCAGGCAGTCCAAACCAGTCTATCCCTCTTAGAAGTACAATAACTGAAGACAATTCAATCACAAAGTTTGTACATGTAAAACATAGGTTTGGCCCTCGACACATATTAATTTTAGCCCTGACAGTTCACAAGGCTTGATTCAGTCATTCACAGATCACAATGAGGTCAACGACCAAAACAATTTCAGTAAGAGTTCAGACTTTGATGATGATGATGATGATATATATATATATATATATATATATATATATATATATATATATATATATATATATATATATATATATATATATATATATATATATATATATATATATATTTCTTTTAAATAGCACTTGCATGAATTTGTTTACAGTCTTACTGTCTTACAGTTTGTCCTCTCTTCATTCATTAACTTTACAATAAAAAGCAATGTTTATTTATCTATTAATTATTTATATTTTTTTGCTGGAGTTCATGCTGCCTGCAGAATGCTTAATGGTTAGATAGGTTCATTACTTGATGCACTGCCTTGTTCCATAACAACAAAGACTGTTATAATGTTTAATTAATCCAATATTCCTACCGCAGAGGTTGTTCTCACAGGTTTGAAGATTCGCTGGACACTGAGAGCACCAATCTCCCTCCACATAGGGGCGCTCATCATCGTAGTTCCCACTGAAAGTATGTGAGCAGACACACATAAGTAGAACGTTTCTATGCCCAACTATCTAATCATTGTAAGAGGAAGTACTATTTTCAAGATGATAAAATGAACACTTAGTAGACAGTTATCTTACGCGGGAAAGTAGTTGCAAACGAGGAACTGGGTAGGGTCAGTCCAGTCCAGCCCCTCCATTTGAGCACAGAGATGCACTGCACAGCCAACTCTGTGCGTGTCTGCCCACACCATCTAAAAAGACAATACCAAAACAAAAATAAAACAACATCCAGGAAATCAGGGTGCTTGAGGTAGATCTCCAGCCCCTTGCAACTCTTCTTATGAGCATAAAAGGTAGATAACCTCATTCTTTAGGCTGAGAACAAGGCCTGAGCGAGATCAATACCTCATCATTTGAGCATTTGCAGCCCTATAATAAGGAGTGTCCACACATTCAGAGTAATTAATATAGTCTATAGTTGTGCTATCTTTTGGTCTGGATGAGCCACAGGCGTCTGTAATAGAACACTTCCCCCTCCCTCCACAACATGAAAATGGTTTGTTTTTTGTTGTTTCATGTTTAAAAAATAAATAGCAAAAAACAAACAAAAATGTGTTTTTAGCCCGCGTACTATCTTTGAGGGTGGAACAAAGGTTAAGTCCAGAGAAAGTCCAGTTGGTCAGAAAACTGGTTCAAGTCCTGATTCAGACCTGGGTGTAGTGTCCACACATCTTATCTTCTTCACAGCTGTTGTTGTAGTAATTATAATCCACTCTTTCTGCACAAAAAAAGAGAATTAGACACCATTTCAACAACACTGCAGCACATCTGTCTACATCTGAACCAGTCCATGGGATTCCATCAGAGGCCTGCAAACCTGCTCTGACCTAGGAACCACTTCTCCAGAGCCCTCTCCAGATCCAGTTTTCCGGTGCCGGCAAACAGGTTCTCCCCAGTGTCCTCCAGGTCAGGGTTGTGGTTCCACTCACATTTGGCAGCATATCCTTCAGCCAAAAGTTTCAAGTTCCCGTCCCACCTCTGTGAAAGACAAGAAGAGACTTAAAAACACAGTCGGTAGAGACATTTGCCTATTTACCCAAAAGCTGGAAGTTCAATCTCTGGCTTTTTTGTTGTGTCCTTGAGCAAGAGACACTTTTTGATTGTAATGTCCAGAGAATGCAGATGGAGATCTTTGAAAACCCTCTTACTCAAGTAGGAGGGGGCACCGGGGTCACAATTACACAAAAGTTTATAAACTAAGATCATCCCATGTATGAACCTCCTGGCGCCCAGAAAGGCCACCCAGGCCTGGCACAGAGGTCACAATGGTGTGTGAGCCGGCCGCAAATATCCTCTGTTGAAAAATACCATAAGTTTTATCTGAATTCATTCGTTATTATAAATAGAGAATAAAATAGGGCCTAGAGGTAGTCCTTTGGGCACATTCAAAAAAGAAGAAGCCATTGCCATTTTACACATTGTGATGTAACAGATAATAAACTAAACAAAGACACAACTTTGGTTTGATTCTGGTTTCGACAATTTGCTACATGTCCTTCCCTCTCGCATTCCAATTTGACATTACACTGTCCTGTCCAACAAAACCTATGCACCAAAAATCCTTACCAAAAGGAAAAAAGAAAATACATATTTTATTTTAGTGTACAGCACTTTGGTCAACTTGTTTTTTTAATAGTATAAATAAAGTTAGACTGGATTGGATATGAAAAATAATGGTACAGATTTCAATATCTCAGCCTGGTTCATCATGAACATACCGATAATACATGCAGAAATTAACACAATCTGTTCAAGTCAGTTGGATAGTAACTCTCTCTGGTGGACACAACAAATACTGTGAACTCTCTGGAGCGTTCCAAGCTCTACAAGAGGTGAATGACAAAAATATCAAAGACACATAAGATAAGATAAGATAAGATATTCCTTTATTGTCCCACATGGGGAAATTTCATTGGTGCAACGCAGGTAGATTATAGTTATTCCCAATTTTAGCCCATCTTTGATTTAGTTCAATCATTTCCCTCATTAAGAGAGAGAGATTATGTTTCATTCAGAGGTCCATCTAAGAACTTTGCACTCAGCTCTACAGTTATGAAACTGTGATGTCACCACTTTATTCAGTTTGAGTTAAATTTCCCAAAAACATCTGGGGCCACTCCCAAACCCTCTGAGAGCATCTGATCTCACTCCCAGACTACAATGCACTCTCACCACAAACATCAGGACTGGACAATAGGCTCAAGAAAAGGTTTTGCAGCAGGTAAACACTGAGGGCTCCTGGTTTAAATCCCAGCCTGGCTCCGGGTGACTTCTGGCCCCTGACGTTGGTGCACCTCATCACTGCCTCTGTCAATTAACTCACACTTCAAAAAAAAAAAAGTACACATTTTGCATCTTGTCCTGAGTGTGTTTCATTCCAGAGCATCTTTGTCTGAATCAGGTTTTTGGATCCTGGTTGTGGACACAGTTCTGGACACGGCTCTTGTGCTGGGTCTGGATCTAGTTTTGGTCCTGGACAGCTTTAGGTGGAGTCCGCTGAATAGAATGTCATTTAACGAACAGCTCCATGTGGTTCCCATTACAGTCTGGAGGGACCCTACACGTGCTCAAAGTGATGTCATAAGTGCACGATCCGCCTAGCAACAGACGACGCCCTCCATAAACAATAAAATATTAAAGTTTAAACTAGGATTAAAGGAGTAAACCAGGACTAAACTTTGGTCAGCCCAAAGTGTTTTCATTCTTTGCCTTGGGTAGACGGTGGTCCCTCCAGGCGCTAAACAATCACACACTTTTACACTAGCAAGTTAAAACAAGCTGGATTCCAACCCCAAACTCTGCTTTCATACAGTTATTGAACTTATTTTGCGAAAAGTGTAAGCGTAAAACGATTCCAGTCCGAAGTGGAGAAATGCGATAGGACAAATGCAGTTCTGGTCCGGACTGGTTTAGTCTCTGTCCTGAATAAATAATGTGTTGTTGTGCCTCTGACTCAGGCCCTCAGACTGATAGAGACTCTTATACAGACTTACGCCAAATATTTAAGTGTGATAAATCCAATTATCTAATCAGACCCACACTTACTCATGTCTCTCATGCAACACTGCAGGATCTGTTTTAATTCATATAGATATTCATGGGTTTTCACAGATTTTTGCTTCTTGGATTTATATTATTTGAGTAAAAATCTGAACTTTAAACCTTCAACCAGATTAAAAGTGAATCCCCCATTTTTTTTTTTTATAACTTTTTCTATACACCTCATTTCATAAGACATATATACGTAGATGGAAGTTAGTGTTCCTTGGTTAGGTTTGGGAGGGGCTGTGCAAATTATACATTTTAATTGAGATTTAATCATTTCAAATAGTTAATGATCAGTTTCGGTCTTTTTAATCAAGCAAATCCTCTGTCAATTTAGAGCAGAGTTAAGTTAAGGTGAAGGTACACTTTATTACTCCTTTGTGAGGGTTCATTCATGTGATCCTTCAGTGCCGCTGGGGCAACTCGTCAGGAGCAGAGGCCGCACAGGACCCACATCCACAGCTTGAGCTCAGTTTATGTTGAGGAAATTAAAACTGAAAGCTATTTTATGTGTTTTTCATAATATGTGTCCTGGTTCATAGAGGTCTGTAAGCACAATGTCCACTCACATCAGAGAAGATCCCCCACTGTACTGACCGCTCTGTGCATTACAGAACAGTTTAGGGGCCACACCATACACCCAATACACCATAGTAATATTTGTATAAAATTGCTTAAATTGTTCGTAAAACCATATATAAAAAGACAATGTTGTTAACATTGTCAACATAAAATATGTATCTATTTATTTATGTATGTATGTATTTTTAGTTAGATAATCTAAAGCAAATGCCATGTAATTTAAATTATTATTAAATACAACATACAAGTTTATTTTTGGTAGATTATTCTATCATGGTGCAGTGACCTCTAAAACACACTGTGTAGGACTGTCATAACTTAACATTTACAAATAATAAACTTATTTGCACAGAGTGTGTCGTGGGGCTCATGTTTAAGACCGAAGGCACTGGGATGAACCACTCCTTAGAATATAGATACAAATCAGTTCAATTGTGCGTGTTATATATCGAAAGTGAATAATTATGATATTATACTTATAGTCCACAGACAGATGCGTAAGAAACCATTAAGAACATTGACAATAACTGTCTGTATGATGTAGCTCAGACACATATGCAGATTAATATTGATCATTTTAACTGCAAATATCACCCTGACAGATAATAGTAATTCTGTGTATTTGAGCGTTGCGTTTTTTTTTTGCATTTAATACTTACTAAAGGTAACATGGCCGAGGCGCTGGGTTGGACCACACCTCTGTAGCGGTTGTGAAGCTCCACTAGAAGTTCCTCTTGATCCTCATTCAGAGTCCCCTCCACAGACACAAGCGATCCTAGAAGAACCAGGACCAGAACTATGGACTGGACCTGGACTATAGACCTTCCTGGTACTGGAACTTTATACCTGTGAGAGAGAAGTTCATCCTGGCCCAGTTCTGCTTTCAGATCTGGTTCTGTTCTAGTCCTAGTGCAGGCGGATCTCCTCTGGACCCCCAGAGCCTTACAGAAGAGCATCCTCAGAAATGTAGTCCACAATCTCCAGAAGTGAGTCCAAATCTGAGAGAAGCCTGGTCCTGGGGCTGGATCCTGTAAATCCTCTTTGGTCC
Organism: Eucyclogobius newberryi; assembly: GCF_026437365.1. NCBI lineage: Eukaryota > Metazoa > Chordata > Actinopteri > Gobiiformes > Gobiidae > Eucyclogobius > Eucyclogobius newberryi. The sequence continues at coordinate 22,178,094 of NW_027315801.1, forward strand.
TAAAGTAAATCCTGTTCTAGAGAGTCTTGATTAGTCCCGTCTCTTCTGAACTTACTCTGGACCGGGTTCTATCCCTGAACCTGCTGGAACCTCTTTCTTAGTTGTTATCTGTTCTGAGCCTGGCCTTGCTCTGGATCTGGTCTGGACATGGATTTGTGGGACCCTGCTCTTGGTTCTGGTCCAGTTCTGTTGCAACCTCAGGATCCTCCCTGTCTCTCTCTCTCCCTCATTCTCTCTCCTGATCAGTTTGGTTCACACCCAGTTCCCTCTGAGCTGGGTGCTGCAAGTATCAAACTCAACACATGTTTGATTTGGCTCTGTTCAATTGTCTTTCCTTCTTCCACATTTTGAGCACCTCTAATTCCCTCTCGTCCAATCTCAGCACGAGTCATGAACGCTGATAAAGAGAAACTTGTGTCTGAAGTAAGCACCAACTGTACGTTCCAGGTGTTTTTGCTAAATTTATTATGTGTTCTTTTACGAATATCTGATCCTCATGTCTTTATTTCCTCTCCGTGAAATCGTTTCCAGTCCTCTGCGTCTCATTCGGGCTCAGTTTGTCTTTGGAAGGTGCAGTTTCAGCTCGAGTTTCTGTAACAACACAGTGTAACAATTCATATCTGCTGATGGGAAACACGCTCCCCCTCAAAACAGCCTCAACTAATGTATCTTTACCCTCAACTTCTTCACTCCTATAAAGAGTACCTCCACACTCCTCTACTTTGAGTGCACACTACATTCTTCAGTTCTCCCCACTCTCTTTCTCTTTCTCTCTGTCTCTATCTGCAGTCCGACCCCCCTGACCCACACACTCGGCCGCACGCACACACATCCCCTCTCGTGGAGTCAGTTTCTCCCAATCTCTGCCTGGTACCACCCAATTTTTTTTTTCTCTCAACTCTCTCACCAAAGGCTCTTTTGTTTTTCTGTTTTTGTGTTTTCAGGCTTGTGAATGGGCACATTTCAGTCATCCTCCCTTTCTCAAAAACATCCGATAAAAGAAATCACATCAAGGAAAGCAGTGAGATATATTATTATATTATTCTGCAGATGCTGAATCGTCCGAGATATTTGAGTCACATCATTGTGCGTCGAGACAGTGTAATCCCTTGTTTGTTCAGGAGTTGTCATTTTCTGTACTTTTTGTGAGTTGTGAAAGCGCATGTATTCCATCAGTAAACAGACTGGCACATATTTTGGACCCTCACTTTTCAGAAGAATGTTTTGGAGATTGGGAGCTCAATATATGGATGCAGAGCAGCTGACGGCAGGCTTAGGCTGCATGTGTGGGAATCAGAAGTACTTTGATGATGTCCTTCACTGGATCTTCTGGGCAAACAAAAAACCTCATGGTTTGTTCTCAGATGTCCTGGTCCCTGCTCCATTTGGCAAACAATGTGTGAAGTTCAAGCGGAAAGGAAGAACATAAATTATTGGAAAAATCCCCCCCTAAAAAAACAAAAACAATCAAACAACAACAACAACATAAAAACTAAAAAAACATGTTAAAAATGTGTGGAAAAAATGAGAATTAAATAAATAAGCCACACCGCAGACAAACAAATCCTAAATACTGTCTTTGTTTAGTCTGAGATAGACCCACTACAAACTGGGTCCACTACAGCAAAGGTTTACAGGACTTTGTGGGGATTTTGTTCATCTCATTGTTCACAGTTATGAGTTTATGGGTTAGTATAGTAGAAAAACATACTATAGTTATTATAGTAATGATTATTTTGTATTATTATACTGTATGTGTTTTAAGTGTGTATCACATAAGTATGCATGTGTGCCTTGTGTGAATAGGTATTTATCACATTGCGAATAAGAAAGAGGTCCTTATTGCATAAATCCTTCAATAATAGATCAACAGCATTGAGATATGAGTAAAATCGGTTAAGGTTAGAGTTCATGTTGAGTTTAAACAAGTACAAGATGTGCAATATGGTGCTCAGGTATGTTTGTTTAGCTTTGTTGAATAGTCATCACAGTTGTACCACATATGTATTGTATATCCTTGTTTTATATTGCATTGCATTGTATTGTGTTTGTAATGTGATCCTGAGCAACTGAAGGGAGTTGTTCGACATGACTCATGCATTCTACCACTCTGCACTCACTCAGACATACACATGTACTTACACCAACATCAGACCAAATACCTCAGACACCACCACAACAAAAACAACAACAACAACACCAACACCAACACCATCACCATACTCTCAGACGAAGAAAACGTTTGCTTCATGTTCAGTTTACAAACAATACATTTACGTGCAAAGGATTTGACCAACAAAAACTCCGAGCTGCTCAGCAAGCTGTGAGATAATGATGATCTGTCACTGTGTCCCAGTTTCAGTGCTGATATTTACTGATCCATGTTGCTATTTAGTATTTCAACCTTTTTACATTTTATATTATGAACATTATAATGAACAATCTAGATCATTTGTCAAAAGGTGGTATATCTTAAACGATAAGCCTGGATAAGAAATGTTTCATAGAGTTAAGTAATATTACACTATAGACATCTATGGAAGAACATTGTGCTACCCCTCCTCTCCCGTTCCCTCTGCTGTTCCAGAAGAAGATTGCTGTGTGTTTACCTGCAGTTTATTGCAGGTATATGAAGTTGCCTGACTTTCCCTGATGAAGGTACGTGCGTGGGATTTTAATTAAGTAAGCTATACGCTAATTATTATTATTATGCTATAAATGCATCGTAAACAGACACTTCTGTCCTCTGTGTGGGAGAATGTAGCTGGTCATAAAAAGGCTCGGACGTCACATGACTTTAAAGTTAATTTCAAAACTATATTAATTCGCTGTTGATAAAAAAAAAAATCTTTAGAAGTTCAGAGCTAGAATCTTCTTGACAGTTAGCCTGGTCCTGACCAGATTTATACCTGAGTGCTTGTTACGACAACTCAGAACTAACTCTGGTTATCCAGATTGGTGGAACGGAATTGAGAATTAGATGAGCCTGGATTGCCCAAAAAAGACAGGCTTTGGCTTGATCTCGCTTCATGGACTCATCTTTCCATGTCTTTACCATGTCATTGTCATGAAGGGAACGACACTTGGATTGAAAGCAAATTACCTCAGAAAACCTTAATTTGTCAGACATTGGGAAAGTTCTCCAGTTACAATGCACAGTTCAAGAACAGCAGGAGGGTATAAATATGCAAACAAAAATTTAGATAAATATTGTAACTATTGAAAATAGAATCTAACACAAAACTGTCCAAGTAGAGGAAAGGAAGTGAGCATTACCGCAAATTGGCACCCATTAACTTTCTATTGAAACATCTGCTCCTCTTTCTCTGTAACTGTTGCTATCAAACGTGTCATTCTGGACTTAAAACCTTTACATGATCCTGGTGTTTCTAATCCACTATTGCAAATCAAGATATGAACAAAAATAACTTATAAATCAGGTGCTTTCTTTCCCTGAGGTTTGCTCCAAATCAATGGATATGATTATGAGATACGTGGAGATAGGGTAGTTTCTTAGCAATGATACTGAAATCAAGGACATGAATCCATATAAAATACACAATAGTTATGATTTAACAACCATTTAGGGCCTTAATTTTGTTAAATTCTAAAAACTGTCAGAAAAGTGTATCAGTTAAGTGCAAATTGTCTTGTGTTTTCAATGACACGTCGCATATTGATGACATCACAGAGAGATTCAGTTTTAGTACCCGGCTCTACTTCCTGTAATTTTAAACTCTTATTTTTCAAAATGTCTTCACAAACTGCAGCTTAATAGAAGTAAAACTATTATAAATGTTTTAATATACACAAGTGCTGTCCTACCATACTAAGTCATCATTAGAAAAAGAGGAGAACCTGTCACATAGACTTAAAAGGAAGTAGTTATGAACATAATGAAAAATTTGCACCTGCATCAAATAGAAGCCATCAGCTATACAGGGGTTTGAGGTTCCCTATATTTTCCTTGTTGCTCCAATTTCAGTTTCCTTCTAAATTTGAACAGAGATGGATCATAACACAAAAATCATTGATCATCATTTTTTGCCACCTGCCACCACATTAATTGTGTCCCTCCTTCTTTCTGCTTGTATCATTTTACAGGGAGCTGCCGACCTCAATACCCGGAGTATATAAACATTGAGTGTAATGTTGTGCCGAAGGTTCCTGTACAGGCCTTACTGGCAGATGAAGGTTGAGTCATAAAATCTGTTCTTCTGACATGGAAAGAGACAATCAAAACATATAAACTAAACAAATCTTAAACTGTTTGGCCTATGATCAAAGTTTTAAGCCAAACACCAAGCACCAACCTGAGATTTAAGGTCAGAATAATAAAAGTTATAAACTTTTTATAAACTTTTTTATTTATTTTGTATTTTCTTTTACCAGATTGTAAAAGAAATATTACACAGGGAAATGCTAAATGTTGGACAAATTGTTGTTGTCAGGAGGCACACCATAATATTGTGTTCTGGGAGTCCCATTGCACAAAAATATTGGACAGAAATTCACATTGGCATTGCAGACTATTTTTGACACCACCATCCCACTCAATTTCAGAACTATGTATTTGGGCATCAAAAGCCCTGCCATGGACGTAATGGATAGCAGATATCTTTGGAACACACTTCTGGCAATGGGGGAAGAGGCCATCGCATTTGTACAAATCTGACAGATAATGAACAAAATGTGTTTTATTTTGGACTTTGTGTGCCTAAACATTATTTTCTATGGATGCCTGACTTTCCTATTGTTTTCATTTTGACCTCGGTCGTTCTCTTTGGTCCTGTCTGTTTGTTTTTGTTTTTGATGTTTTTTAAAATTTTGATTACATTATTTTTATTTAAATTATCATTAAAAAATCCCTTTGATGAATCCAGTACTGTGCTGACTATCCTGCTGCGTGACTTAAGTTGGACAAAAACCGATAGATAAAGCACTTATACAACAACTTATTTTTGAATTGGAACACCTCCGGATCAACGCTCCGGATCCTTTGCCTCACTCTGGTGGTGGCACACTACTCAATGATAATAATAATAATAATAATATTATTAATAATAATAATAATTCATAATAACAATGATAATAATAAATAATAATAATAATAATGATTTAGTAAAAAAAAAAAAAGTCATTCTCATTGACTGTATTTTACGCATGCGCACTGCGTCAATGGAGTGTGGCTGCAGTTAAAGGTACAGCTGTCTTTTCTCTTTATTTTTTCGGTGTTTTCGATTGTTTCTGTTCTATATTCAGTTCCAGTTGTTAGCTGGCCTTCACGGTGCCTACATCAGCCATTGAAAACACATTTATATGCTTTAAATGTAGCTATAATACGCTGCTTATTCGACTTTGCTGCGGATAGCCATTAGCATTTTAGCCCTTACATTCTGATTCAAATAAATGCCTACAAGTCTTATGTTTAATACGTTTTCAACGTGTTTTCTCGTGCTAACAATTCATAAAAATGCGCTCATCTAAACGCCATAATGCATTTTGTTCATACCATTTGTTTTTGGAGCCAAATGGCCGTAAAGATTATAAAACAGTGTTAGCATTAGCTCCTGTCAAACTCCATTTTAACAAACAGCTGACACAGCCAATAACAACTCCATTCAGAACCATCTTGGCCAATCACCAGCCACGACATGGACACGCTGAAGTTTTGTGGGCGGGACTTTTATTTCTACAGATAAGCAAATGACCCAGTGTGTAGCAGCCATAAGACCATATACCTTCATTACATACATTCATATTAAAGCATATAATAGCGCACTTAAGTTCACTGTCATTCACTATGTCGCTAGCATTTTTCGCTCTCTCGATAATGCACAATGACAGAATCAACAGGCACTTGTTTTCCC